>NW_026095838.1:9015-157123 GCF_023614345.1 Adelges cooleyi | reverse complement strand
CATAGACCTATAAAGAAATAGACTGATAGTAGAGAGAGAGGTCCGAATATCGACATCGTTAAAAAGAGACAGAGAGTTGTTAGGTTGGTCATGGGAGAAATAGTAATATGATAATACCCGATAACGAAATTTTTATATTAAAATATTTTAATTATTCTTGTTAGTAATTAAAATATTGAATTTCGTTTAATTTCTTATAATGGTTTTTCAATGTGTCATTCGTTCGTGCAAAACAAAATCAAATAAAGATTGCATCATGCATCGGTAAGTTGAGACATTATTTACTTATATTATATTTTTATACATTTGAATATTGATCATAGGTATATTACTAATAGTAATATACTAATAATATATAATCAATGATTTTAATAATAATATAATTTGTTTCAAAGCTGGCCTAGAAATCATGAAATGCTTTTAAAATGGGCAAATGCGATACGTATGTTTCAACCAGATTTTACTCCGGCGACGCATACAAAAATATGCAGTAGTCATTTTATAGAATCTGACTATAACAGATAACTTGAGCTTAACTGGTAAAAAAATGTTAAAAAAAGAAGCTGTGCCAAGTGTATTTAAACTGGGTATGTTCTTCCTTATACTTGTAATTGTTACCAAATTTATGTATTTTTTTTATAAATATACTATTGTATATACATTTTGTTAATGTTATGTGATAGTAGGTACCTTTATGGAAGTAATTTTTTTTAGAGTAATTTGTTAATTAAATTTTACTTTTCTTATCTTATCTTATTTACTTATTATTTAATTTCAAACAATATATTATAGAAGCATGTAAGAAATTATTCAATGTTGAAATGGTCGAAGTCTTTGGTGATGAAGAAGGAAGAAATTTACTATAAATGCCAAGTAATTTAGAAAATATTTTGTTTTTAATTTTTTATAAATCTCAAAATAAAGCAACTTCTAATATGTTTTTTTTATTTTAGTGGATGAAGAAGATATTAAAAAATCTGACATCTGATCATCTAAAAGATGAAAAGAAAGTTAATGAAAATTGTTTTTCATTACTCAAGGTAAATATATTATAATAATGTCAAATACATGTTAAAAAAACGTATTTTTTGTATAAAAAAATTAATTTGATTTAATTTTTATAGTTATTGCTGTATGTGTTAAATGGCTTGGTTGATAAGGTTACGTTCAGTGTTCAATGTTCTATGGATTTGTTACCAAAGACAGGGCTTGGATTTTATGCAATCCTGACATCCAATCATGAATTTAAGTATCGTTGATCCGTATCCTTTTACTGTAATATTAATGGCTCATCACAAAAAATATTCTCCTCCTTTATCTTTTTACACTACATGGTTAACTACTATATATTTTATATGTTCTTCACAAAATAATTTTTAAAAATTTCATTGTACGTCTTAATTGTCAATTTTTATCCACCTAAAATATTTCTAATAAGAACCATTGATATTAAAACTGATTCTATCTCAAACATTTTTATCATTATTGCAATGACTGTGTGTATTAATTTGTTATTTTTCAGTAAAATGTGATGTCATATCCATGGCTTTTATAGATATATTTAAATATCTATGAACAGTTTCATTGAGGAACAAAACCAAATGGACCGTTGTGTATTGTTAACAGTTTCACTCGTAATACAATTTTATTTAGCGATGAAGAACATTTTTCTAAATATAATATTTATTTACTCGTTTTAATAATGTATGAATAGCATAACTTCTTTGAATTTTTTAGTGAAATCAAAATGATGTTGGGGCTTTGTGTTTATATGTTTATATTTTTTAAATAAAAAATATACTATTGGTGATAAAAATAATAAAATTGTTGTGTTATGTCTATTAATTTTTTTGGTTACAGTATAGTTCTTACTTTTGTTTATTTGTAAAATTATACCCTAAAGAATTTATATATATATTTTTTTTTTTTTTTTTTTTTTAAAGGAGTCTACCTAATGTAGAAACTGCTTTAATTATGCGACAAATTCATCACGAGTCTGGTGCATACTCTCCTGAGTTACGTACTTTTGCTCTGACATTACATTTTTATTTGCCAGCTGCATATAATTATATTATATTGGTCGTAACTTGAAAAAGAAACAAATAAGTAGTGATTTTACAATACCTAGTGAATTTGTTTAAACTTAGATGCAGATCTGTGATACAATAAATTGTCTATTGAGTTTGTAAGAAAAACTATTTTTCAAAACATACACGTTTTATAAAAAGTAAAACAGAATGTTCATTGATAAAATTTGAATGAAATTGTAATGGTTTTTAAGTATTTATTAACGATATACTATATACATATCTATTTAAAACAATACATCATACGAAAGCATTGGATACCCGACAAAATAATGAAATACATATCCTTAAATGTTTTACAACTTCGCATAACACAATAATAAATAATAATTAAATAAGATTTATGGTGAGAGGCGCAGTCCATATCTTTATAGGTCTATGCTTCAAACCACGGTAATAGATAAACGGCTATAAGAGGTTACACCGCAAAACGTCGCCCGACAAAACGCCGCCCCTAAAAAGACCGCCTCCCAGTAATGCCAACACTAACAATATGTGTATACAATATACGATTATTAATGGTGCTAGTTGTGCTGCCAGCATGACATATTATTAAAGAGTAAATAGTAATCATCCATCTGATTTGATCATATTAATTTTTAAACATTTATTATTATAGTTAAATGACGATTGTTAATAGCATATACCTGTGCGGTTACAAAGATTTTAGGTTACATTTAACTTCTTCTTCTTTAGTATTCAATCCTGAGATTGGTTTGTAGCAATTCTCCACTCTTCCCTGTTACTTGCCTTACTGAATTATCTCTTTGTAATTGAATTTTGAAACAACGAGCTTTTTGAAAATTAATGTATAGCAAAAAAAAAAAAAATTGAAAACACTGAACTAATACTTGTAACTACTTTTAATGTTTATTACAAACCAAAGGTTCTACAAATTTATAGTGACTTGGAAAATGAAACCAAAACTAATGCAATAAATTAACTTAAACTTTTTTTTCTTTTTTGGAGCTACACCACTTTTACAACGAACGAACCAATTTGTAATACAGTAGAGTAAAATAATAGTATGCAGATTTCGTGTAAATGAAAACACTCTTTATCAAATTTAATCAATAGCCTGACAACTACTCGCACTAAGTGTGCCAAATGAGTTAAAGATAAATGTTATCAACCTCATCATCGTCACCGTCGTCTACTTAGTTGTGACAAGTAAAAGAACGCAAAATGTATACATGTAAATAATGAAACAAAACAAAAAAACTTGTCAACATTAATATTAAAAAATTATTGAAGCTTGAGTGAGGTACATTATATTTACACTATTTACATGGCTTGAGGTTACTCCCACTTGGATGTCTTGACTAGTTCGCCAACGTTTCATTATATATTATCACACTAAATAATATTGTATCACACTGTGGATCACAGATACAATGGGTTGATAATTTACCTTTTATATAAATATATAATATTAGTATGTACCTCACATAAGGTATTGAATGTTAACTACACATTATTATTAACAATATTATATTATATTACCCATAGATTGTCATCTATACAAACCGAAAACCGTTTTGGTCGTTAAACGGCGAAAATCATTGAGTATGGATAGTTTCTATACTCAATGATATTATATTAACAAGTTGTGTACAATTTAAATGGGTTTTCACGCTCAGTGTTGAGAGTGAACCTGACAAACGATCTAAGCGCAAAAACTGAAAAATTAGTTTTATACTTTAGGTATACCAATATAAAAACAATCTGATGTATTTTTTATAGACGATTTTTAATTAAAATAAACTGAAGAACTAAATTAACCCGTGCTCGCAACTTCCACCAGACTTTTTGTTTATTAAGAAAAAAAAATACTTAAGAGTATACAAAAACGGCAAGTCTTATGTGAATAATAACAACTATTAAAGCATAGCGTGCGGGCTGGGCACAAATTCGAATTTCCAGTATGTCTCATCTGTTGTCTTCGCAGAACCACAAAGACTGTGGACCGAAAAGTTAATAACAATTAAACGACGGCTATTATATTTCAATTCTCTATTGAAAAAAGAATACACGTTGAAATGCAGTGGCGCTGAAATCGTTTTAAGACGGAAACATCAAATTTAAAGAGTCATGTGTGTTGTCCGAAACTTTAAAGGATGATCGAATTAACCCCTTAGATAATTCCCTTTTTTAATTTTAAACAAAATATATATAAAGTTGAAAATTTATAATAACAGCTAAAACAAACAAATTATGATTATATTTCAAAATGTTTACTTATTAATACTTATTTTGACTTAATCTATCACAAACCAGACATATTTTACTACACTTGATAAGAAAATGCAATCATTTAAAAACAAATCGCGTTTGATTTAATACAATCATCATTTGGTATCATTTGGTCATATATATTTTTTTATTACTATCAAGAATTTTTAATAAACTGACACATTATTTATACACTTGATAAAACATTTAACACGTTAATTAATATTACATACCTACACTTTATAGTAATATACCTACTACTAATTTGTTTAGATTGCAATATGAATAGCTTAGACGATAAAATTATACGTACAAATAATACGTGTGTATTTATTATGTTAAGCAAACCGACAATACAAAATTAATTGTGTTGCTAAAATGCGTAAATTGAAAAATAAAAATTTGATAAATATTTTACTCGACATAACACAAATAATTGGGCATATGAATAAAATGTTTATTAATTAAAACATATTATAGTGGGTTGAACAAACTGATAAATCATTTTATACTGGGTATGTTTTATTATAGTATAATATAAGCTATGTTGGCTCTTACGCTGCCTATACAACAGGTGATGACTGTTTTTTAATATCAGATTACATACATTAATTGACCGATTACTAAGGCTAGTAACATTGACTATCACATGATATTATTATAAGAATATGTAATTATAAACTTGTATTATGAATTGTGCTGTTCTTAAAGTAAGATAACCTTGTTCTGATGCTTTCCTATTAGTTTTTATTATAAAATATAAATTAATATAAGTATTTATACTTTTTAAAAAACTGTACGATTAACGAATTCTAAATTTATTAAGAAAATAGACTTTAATTTTAATAATCTGAAATAATAGTTAAAAATAATGTATAAAAATATTTATTACTAAAATAATTTAATAAAACAAGTCTAATGGTGTACGATTTGGTATTAAATCCTAATACATGTAGGTATAAAATTCGCATCGGTCACCGAGGAATTTTTGGAGATTTATTATTGTTCTAGTCAAAACAATTTGCGAACACCCGTAGCCACTCCTCGCCCTTCCGTCTGTCCGTATGCTCTGGTGCCGGTGGTGGCTTTTATTTTTTGTTTTGGTTATGAAGATGGTATAATATACAGAGTGTACCAAACACCTATTGACAACCGAATATTTAAAACTCAATTACTAAAAAAAAATATTTTCGGGGGCTCAATTTCAAACCAAAAATTAACGTATAGAAATTTAAAAAAAAAATTACGCGCTAACTAACAATAATATATAACTTTTATTCAAATAAACACCAACAATTTTTGGGTCTTTTTGTGCACGTTCTGTATACTATTATTAGATATTTCGTATCTTGTACGTACGTTATATTTTTAATCTTCTGCCCCTCTCTATAAACATATATTAACTAAAACTATAACTAATTCCTGGTATTTCAGTGGTATAAATAACGCTTCTAGTATAAATTTAAGCCATTTTACATTACATTAAAAAAAGTAAATCAATTTTATAGAGTTTAAGTTGAATGAGCTTTTTACACTAATAAAATACTTCTTTGTATAATAGGATAATCTTGAAATATATTACAAAATAAATAAAATATATTATATTATTTTTATATCCACTGTAATACTGTATATTTACTATCGGAATTTAATTCTATCAGCTTTAACGATTACGCTGCAAAGCAAAGGAAATGTAATGGTGTATATAGTAGCTCAAAAGGGATGAATGGGGTTGCCTAGTAATACCAAAGAGTTACTGTAGTGTCGAATGTGTAATGTGTGCAGTGTGTATAATGTTGAAAATTTGAAAACTTTAATAATTTAAAAAAGTTTCTTTTTCGGTTAGCATTAGTACTTAAACTAAAATTGCCTCACCGGTGCAACAAGCAGTTAACTAAACAAAATACAATTGTGAATAAAATTCACACACAACAAATTAACTTAATTTCTGGCCAGGGGTGTAGCGAGGTCATTGTTCCCAAGCCCATTCGGCCGACTGGCTTTACAAAAACAAAATGTACACGCACATGAACTAATTAGTAAATTTTTTCCATACTTTTTAATTTTCTCAATGTTTTTATGTTTAAATTTTAAAACTATTATTATATATACGAAAAAATAAGAATACTTTTAAATGGATATATTTATAAAAAAAAATGCAATGGATACAAAAAATGGTTAAATGTTATTTCATATTTTTTTTTAGAACCGCCATTGTTAAGACCATTTTTTAATAAATAATAATATAATTTTACTTAATACTAATAACGAATAACAAATATACGAAGTAAGACAGGGATGCGTGTACTTTCGTCCCTAAGAAGGTATATTTGGCAGGTAGTTAATTCAACCGGCGCGGCAACTCGACTGTTATTTTTCCTATCTGCCATTATAGTCTTTTTTTATTTTAATTTTTTTAAACAATACGGACAAATATCTAATTAACAATGAGAAATATAACATGGTAAATCTGAATAATAAGATAAAATTGATACAATATAACAGGGGTTGAATGAACCGGATACAGCCAAAAACCGCACATTTCATCGGTTTCCAGGTAAGTACCGGTGCCAGGTGAATACCGCACACTTATATTGGTAAAAAAAGGTACAAGAGGTACGTAATAAATGAATTGTAAACGCAAGGCTTCTAATTACATTCAAGAGACACCGCAAAAAATAATACGCTGAGAAATATCATCCATAGAAAATAATACGATAATAGGAAGTAACGACGTAAGCTTAATAAGAGTATTCAAAATATTGTCCGTCCAATTGAAAAACAAGTTAGTTAATAGGCACAATTTAATATTTTTAATACATCATTTTGAATGAAATTGAGTTCATTTTTAGGAACACTTGTTTAAATGTTGGGAAGAATTTTTAAGGACGGGGATTGTTTGAAAATTCTTTAAAACGTTAGAAATGATTTCAGCAAATAAAATTAAAATTTTTTTTTAAAAATTTTATATCTTAAATTTTTCAACATATAAATTATACCAAAAAAATGTTTTTTGAATATATATATAAATAATAGTTTATACGTCATTATAAAATGTGCGGTTTTTGAATACAGCAATTTTAAAAAGTGTGCGGTTTTGCCCTTGTTTTATCATCAATATTTTGAAGTCAATGAATGAACCAGTTAACTGTTATTAGTAAAAGTAAAAATTTAACTTTATTTATACATGTTTATGTATAAGTTTTTTTTTAATAATTTATTAAAAAAAGTTTATTGATGGATGTTATTTTTTTAAACTTTTTTGTGAACATTTCCATCGAATGGAATGTACTAGTATGTGTTGTTTGGTATACGAATAATTATTGTGTATAATTTGTTTGCCTTCCTTTAAAACAATAACACCATTTTACACCTATACACTTTGCAATAAGTACTAAAAATATATAGGTAATACCTACATGCATTTATAAAATAAACAAAGATAACAGTTCAATAATAGGTAAATAGTTTTCTAGAGATAATAAAATATCGTTTTTTTTTTGTGGTGAAAAATATACATTGGGACTTCTTATCCGACTTTCAAAATGCCATCTGGAAATATTTTTTAAAAACAGCCTCGTTTGAGTCGTTAGCTCATTAATGAATAAAAACGAATAAAATGTGAAATAATTACTCCTTAATAATATGTCATGCTGGCAGCACAACTAACACCATTAATAATCGTATATTGTATATAAGTATTGTTAGTGTTAGCATTACTGAGAGGCGGTTTTTTTAACGGCGGCGATTTGTCCGGTGACGTTTTGTCGATTTTTGTCCGGCGGCGTTTTGTCGGGCGACCTTTTGTCGTGTTTCCCTATAGGACGGTTCCAGTTTATCCAAAGATTATATAAAAAATAATTTGTATTATTTTATTTATAATTATTTTTTTAAAATTATTTTTAAATTTATATTATTTTTACAATAACAATGTAATTAAATACTGCGTGTCAATACTATTCATAGTTGATTAATGATCTGTCAGTTGTCATGCCGTGTGGTAGACAGCTTACTATTTCTCTATGTTAGAAATAATTAAAATTGTATATTAATAAGTATGGATATGTTATATTTATAATCCATTATATTTTTACTTATTTGGAATTTTAAAATGTTTTATTATTAAATGTATTATTATTTATTAATTGTATTTTATTATTGAAATTTAAATTATTGCCCTCGGATACGTCATACTATATAGTGTGTAAGATAATATAAAACAACTGTAATTGTAAGAATAATATTATTAAATTATTATTATTATCATTATGGTTATTAATATTTATAAAATGTTTAGTAAATACAAGAGAAACATTCTGTTTAACTCAATTATTTAACAAATGCGAAAGCCCGCGAACACGTTTAAAAACAAATTCCCTTCAGACGGTCACACTGATTTTGGCAGGCCAATCATAGAGCCTTATTTGCAATCTTATTGTTAAAGGCCCGAGTGAACTTTCTTTGTTTCTTTTGTTTGTTTGTTTGTTTGTTGTTTGTTTCTTTTCTTTCTTTCTTTCTTTCTTTCTTTCTTTCTTTCTTTTTCTTTATTTTCTTTCTTTCAAAATTTACAAAAAAACCAAAATTTCGACCAAGCTCAAAAATTTCAAAAAAACTGAATTTTTTTCCAAAAATATCCCACTAGGGCTGTATTGTGGCTTAAAAGTTTCACAAATGTCTCAGGTTACCTTTTAACCCATACATAAGTGTTAATTGTACAAATATTTTTACATAGCAAGAATAAACTAGGTTTACCCAAGGTATGTCCAACACAAATAACACACTAACACCTACTTGAGTTCTAAATTTTGGCACTAAACCCGCTCAAACCTAGATCAAACTCAGGAGAATTGCAAGAGAAATGCGATTGCCGAGCTGAAGGAAACTTTAACTAGTTATTTTATATTTATATTTGGTAATTTATTTTTATATATTTTAATTTATACTTCTTAGTTTTTTCTTGGTTTTACACAATGAAACTCTAAATCACGCATTTTTACCATTCGCATTTCAGTGTTAAATTTGTTATTTTTTACCTGTATTCAAGACTTGAAAAATGTTCAAGAACTGCGAAGGCCATCATCATTAAAATACTTATTTCACATTTTTTAGGAAATTTTGGCTATAGCGAAAAATTGACAAAAACAAGTGTGTCTTGGTATTTGTGTAGGCACCTATTGAAATGTTTGAACTTTTTTCTAGCATGACCGTAAAACGTTTCAATAATTATAAAGAATAACTATTTTGTACCTATATTAAGATACAATTATTGTATACACTATAATAACTATAATATACACTATTACAGTTTTCTATTAAACTTACCATTTAACGTTGCACGAAAAGGATTGATCGTCTGACCATGATAATTTGATGATATAGTTTTACATTGAAAAAACATTATTTTCGGGCCAAATGAAATAAAGGTTAAAAAATCACGAGTCGAAATTGTTGAGCTTAAGTCATAAATCACAGTTTGGAAAAACCAATTACACTTCTTATTATAGTGTTGCTATAGTTACACTATTTTGATAAAGTGAATACTAAAAAATTAATATAAACTGTAATTTACGTTATTTTGTGATTTAATACTGTTTTTAAAATATACTTTAATTTTTCTTATCAATTAATATTTCTGTAGAATGTACAGGATGAATGGTTAACTATGAACCAGTCAATAACTTAGAAGATATAAGACGTTGTTATTGTGTATTTTTCAGTATTCAGCACAATTTATCATAACAGAACAAGTGACTTATAAAAGTAGCTACTGAATATTAATAATTGTACTTTTATTAATCGTAGTATAAGCAGGTAACTTGTAAAAGTGAATGCTAACATATTACAAATAGTTATATCATTTATATTTCATAAATTTTTAGAATAATTATTAACTCGTTGTCAGTGTTGACTGCTAAAGCATTAAGAAAATGTCTGCCAATTTAGAACCACTTTGTATTGATATGATCAGAATGCTGTTAAAATGTACTCAAATGCCCCAAAATAGAACGTTAACACAGTGAATGCATTTTTTAACAAACAGTTATATTTTTGGTTTACTCGATTTTAACGATAAAGAAGTTTCCTTTTTCTATTTTTGACCCACCAAAGTACCAACCACATACAATTTAAAATGCATACAGATATTAATCGAGTCATCCTTGTGGTTAGGGGAGAAAGAATTCTACCAAGGTCTTCACACCTGTCGTAAAAGGCGACTAACGTGACGTAGTGCCATCCGATAAGCGGCTTTCTGACTGGTCACTTCATCTTGTGACACACCTTCTCCGGCCCGCAATTAGCACCCAGTGCTACTAGTCGGTCCGCAGTCGAAGGGAATCCCTTCGGGGCGAACCACTAAAGCCAAGGAACATCAGATATTAATCGAGTAGGTTACTCTACGAGAAAAAAGTTATTGTGATTTTAGACTAGAAAAAAACACATTTCAACATATCCAAAACGGTAAATTTACGACCGGTCGGTAAAATTTAATAAACAAGACAACTGTGGCATCCATAAAAGCCACCATTATAAAGACTGTAAACACGGTATACACTTTTTTATCAATATAAAAACAGCTGTAAAATTAATAGGTTTTTGGTTATGTTTATCAATGTCGATAAAATATTATCAATGTAACCACCGTGATTACATAATATATAATATTATATGGTAATAACCGTATTACAATCGTGATTGTCGAAAGTGACTTGTACACGTGTCATTGATTCATAAAAGAGGTTATAATTTCAAGTTTTATGTTAATTTCAGATATTTTATGACTTTTTCGATTTTTACGAAGTAAAACAATTCAAATAAGTACACAATGTAATTCTTTATAAATTTTACATAGATGGTAGACTATTGATAAACGATTGTTCTGTTTTACACTAGTTTTGCGTTCAAGAAAAATACAAAAAGAACTATTTAAGAAAAAAAACTGTATTTTTAATTGCTGATTATAAAATGTTATAGTAAATTAATATCATTAAATTATATATTATTGAAATCGTTATGTTCTGTAGTTTTTAACAGTATATTATTGATCAATGTAACTATTTGCGCAAAGAAGATTTATGAGCACAAAAAGTTTAAATATATAGGTCTCAGAAATATGGGTGATCCATCTAACGTACGACACTCATTTTCTCTGAACTTTATGCTAAGTAGATTAATTTTTATTCAATGATTGCGATTGAATTTTATTTAATGATACATTGACACTTCTAAAACGATGTAGGTATGTACTAAATAAGTACATAGTCAAGGAAAATTCATAGCTCTTTATAGTTTGGTGGCATCTATTTCAGCCACCATCTACAGGACTTAATTTTAAAGTAACATTGATGTTCCCTTAAACAAAAATGATACAAATAAGTTGTAGAATGGTAATAGTATTATAAAAGAACGTTTTAATGAAAAAAACAGTTCTGCCCATCTAGGGTATTTTTACAAGTGCCCTTCATAATACATGCCACAGTACGGTTTTTATAGAGGCCACTAACATATAAAGGGTTAGTATATAAATAGCTAATAACCATTTTTAATTATTTTTCTTAGTTGATTATAATAATTGTTTGATTTTGAATATCGAAATTTTTTTTTTTAGTTTTCAAAACGATGAGGTATTGTGTTTTTATTTTTATGATGTTTTGCGCAATGTCTCACTTTAAACGAGTAAGTATATTTGTTTTTACAAGTTTGATAAACAATTAGTTTTTTAATCGTATTCATTTGGTAGTTTGTGTTTTTATATGTTTGACCTATTTTTTTTGTTTTGGAGTACTGTATGTTTACATATATTATTTTGAATGCTTATTTTATATATTTGTATTTTATCATCGTTGAAGTGTTCACAATGCCTTTATTTTACATATTGTAATTACACTGCTACTTTTCGTTTAATGCATGATAACTATAAGTTATCAACTAACAGTTTTGGTATCCTCTTGCTATACGAAAGCCAACAATATATAGGTACTATTTGCTTACGCATATAATATGAGTTTAAAAATATGAAGCATATTTATTCCTTTTTCATGCTATTGACCAGTTTTATTACATATTTCTAAATTTAATAGGCAAACTAAATATGCATATTGATTGTGCTACTTTGATTGAATTCGGTTAATTCAACAATTCAAATCGAAGAAAAAATAATATTTTTATAAAACATACTTTATCGTCACTAGTTTTTGATAAAATAAAAACTTTTAAACTAATATATATACTATGCGGAGTCGATATTATATCAACAACAAATAATGCAGTAAAAAACAATTTTGTGTAAAACGCGTAATAAAACATATTTATGCTACTAACCAATCTCTAAAAAAAAATTATGCGAATTGCCATTACTAAAACCTCCTTCCATTTTCTTTCCATTATTATTTATGTTGTTTCTGTTTTTATATATTTATACTCTAATTTTTAATTTATGAATTTTATTGTATACCCTCGCATTAATTTGGACAGTGAGATCAAACTCAACAAAATATACCAAAAATCCTTGCCCCTAGAAGTGTTAGAAACTGTTTCTTTTTTTTAATTTTTCAGTGTAGTTTAATATTTAATCTTTGAATATTAGAATAAATTCATTAAAGATTATTTTTAACTTAAATCATTTTAGGTAATATAATATGAATTTCATGTTCCGTCGCACAGGCTGAACCAGTGATCCGATAAGTAATCTAAAAACAGATTTGAATTCGTCTCAAAGTGTACTTGAGATCGGTCAGCGTACTTTTTTGATATCTTAATCCTACTATGTAAAAAACAAGTTTGAACATTATACAAAAATTCCAAATATGAAATCAAATTTAGAAAGGGTTAAAATTAAAAATTGAAAAAAGTACTCTGACCGATCCTATACGAATACGTTTTTAAATTGCTTATCGGATCACTGGTTCAGTCTGTGCAATAAAAAAAAAAATGATGTGTTTTGACTGAAAACCCCGACTGCATGCAATCCCCTTAACATTTTAAATTAAGAATAATGTACTAACAATATTGACTGTTTCGGATAACTATTTTTAAAGTTATTGAAGTTTCAAGTTTGGGGCAGGAGGAAAGGTGGAGTGTATTTTTATTTTTATCTGCACGCATTACCCAGCCGCACTTCCCTTCCCGTCCTAACTTTTAAATTCATAATTAATTAGTTAATATATTATATACTAATGTACATAATATATGAACTAATTAATTTAGGTTTCAAAAGTTGCTATCAAAAAAACTAAATTGGGTAAAACAAAAAAAAATGTGAAAAATTGGGATCACGTTTTATAAAAACATTATAAAAAATAAATTCAACTATTGATTAAACCTAGTGAGGTATTGACTGGTTCATGATAAAATAATCGCCTCAGTATGTATTAACTATACATATATTATATATTTATATATGTATATAGGTATATATAATCACTATTATGTACCCATCTGCTTGAGGTGAAAAATTTGTGGTTTTTTTTTAAATTTCAGCATTACTGTAAAATTTAGATATTGTAGGTAAGCTATATAGGAATTAATAATTCACACTAAAAAAAAGCTAAAAATTGAAACTGTAGTTTGTTTTATAATATTTTTTGAAATTGATACACATATATTATATTTTATTTTTTCCAATTCTGTATGTGATTTAATTTTTCAGATACATTTTTTTTAAGAAGTATTATTTCAAATTATTTAGTAGAGAAATGCTTATTTACCTATCTAGAAATAACATTATTTTATGGACTAATTAAAATATTTGTATGGGAGAGCCATAACTAAGGAAGTTTCATCTTCTGTATTAAGAAAAAAGTAAGGAATTAAAATTACTAATATTAAATAACGGTGAAGCAATGTCGACGGATGGGATGGATGGAGAGGAGTAGTGGTCTCGAAAAAGGACCTAAATGGCCTGTATATTAAGCCAATACAAATTATTGTAATTAGTGTGCTAATATACTAATAATTTTGTAGAAATGCCAATATGCTCTGCCCTTTTTCACCATGGTTTTCGTTGTTTACAAAACGTATAAAATGGATAAATTGTTTGAATGACTGCAAGACAACACTTCCATGACGTATGACACAAGTGCTGTCGGGCGGGGGTGTAACATCAGCACTTGTTGCGTATGGTACTTTAGTTTCCATACTCATGAACAATCCTAAGAGTCGACATGTGTGTTCAAAACCCTTGTTGTAGGTATTCAGGTCTAAAAAAAAAAGTTTTTAAAAGTTATCCAAATTTAGCTTACTGCACTGAAAAAAATACATATATGGACAAACTAAAATTAAGGTTAATCTATTATCCATCTTATATCCTCACCCACGAGAAAAAGTGTATTGAGTCACAAAATGTAAATTTTACACGAGTGTGAAAAATAAAATTATTATTTATTAATGAATTAATAATTACTAATTTCTTCTTCCTAAACCTATCAACCTCACACACTCTATCATCACCCAACTGCATTACCTGTCTTACCCTATAACATTCTCCAAATTTAAACACGATACCTTGATGCACACCAACTCTTAAACTAAAATCTTTTATTTCAACACACACACTCTTCACTCTTCGCGCCTTCATACATTTCCATAATTTCACTTACGGCACACATTTTTTTCTTTATCGTCCACCTCTGAACCTCTAATTAATAAATAACTAACTAATTTGTTAAAATAAATAAAATTAGATGGACCCATTAGAGCCCAAAAGTCATATATAGGCAGTGAATAGAGCGTGAAATTTAAATCTAGGTGAGCCAAAAAACCGGATAATTGAAATTTTTTATTTAATACACTTTTGCTCCGAGGTACGGATATAACTTAATAAAAAACTGCAATGGTGGAATAAAAATTAAAAAAACTTGTTGAACTATGTTTGTAGTTTATTTCACTAGGAAATTAGTTAGATGATTTTTATATGTAATTATTTCAACTATAAATGTATTGTGTTAACTGTAATGTTTGTTGGTCCGAATATGATTTTTTTTTCGTGTAACCACTGTTTTATTATTAGTTTATTATATACTTTTTATAATATAGATTAGTAAATTTCTTAAATGTGGTTTTAATATATGTCTTCTGTATTTTCCAAGATCTTTCACACTTATTAGACAGGTAACTGAAAAATTCAATAATTGTGTTAAACAAAGAATAAATAATTTTGTAAAATATTTTTACTATGGCAATTTTGTAACCTAAGTAAACACGGCGAAATTTCAAATTTGCAAATTGCATTATTCGAAAAACACACATTAAACAAACACAAAAATCGCTCATATATGTTTTTACTGGAACTAAACGTTTACATGGTGTCTATTTAAAAAAATTGTTATTCACAAAATCTATTATTTTTCAACCAAATAATATTTTATTCGACTAGTATGTTATTTAAATAAAACAACTGTTTAATGACAAATTCTATAAAGTAATCTGGCTAGTAACAGTGACCAACGTGAAGCCAAAGAAGAAACTTAAATTAATAGTAGTTTAATTAATGACAATTACATTGTGATATTTTATTATGGTAAGAAGACAACTACAATTACTGACATAGTTTTTCACTGAAAATTAAAATGCCAATAAAAATAGATATCGCAAAAAAATCTCGACTAGCGAATACAAGCCGTTCTAAACATCATTTTTAATAGTGTTTTAAATCATTACATTTTGGAAATTATGTGATTGGTACGTAAAGTTTTCTCCCATAGTTTGAGTGAACCACTGTCGTTAGAAATAGATATTACTATTACTTAGGTCAAGGTTAATAAATTTTTTTAAACTCAACCATCGATCATACGGCTCATTTATTTATTAATAAATTCTATAATTAACCAATTTTCCCAAAAAAAAAAATGTTATGTTTTTAGCTTTTTTAAAAATAAAAAAAATCCTATTTTAAGACTTTTATCAATTTTGGAACTTTTTTTTTTATCATGCAACTTAAAAATTAAAAGTTTTATACCCAAGAGACGTTTTTGTTAAAACTTTTAAAATAAAAGATCCATGAACATTAATATCCTCGACGGGAATTTATATTGAACGACCAACGTTTGCAATTCTACTTGAAGACAATATGGTCAAATCGGTTTCTTGATAGACTTCCAAATATAAAGTAGATCGTTTTTATGACCCTTAATTTACAACTTGTTTGAATATTAAAAATCGAGCTATTGACAACATTATTTTTTGTTAACTACCTATACATTTCTATATAACATTTTTAGAATAATTATTTCGTTATAATTAATTTTTGTAAGTGTTTATTTATTTTTTATTGAATTATATTTTCGACAATTTCTGTACATTTATATTTATATAAAAAATAAATTAACTATTATTATAATTATAGCTGATATTAGGTTTTATTAAAATAATTTTTTAAAAAAAGACTAATTCTTGTTGTTTGATATTTGTAAGTTAGATATAAATGTAAGTTAATAAAATGTATATTTGTGACTTGTGTTAGTTATATTAAATGAATAAATTTATAGTACTAAGATGTGTTTACATTAAAAAAGATTTCATTATGGAAAAAAAATAAATATTTTTTTATAAAGTCATTTTTTTGTTGTATCCATTTAATGTATTTTTTTAATAATTGAGCATAACATATTTATTCAAAGCATATAAAAAAAATGGATTGAAAACGTTGTAAAATATAAATTGAAACCACAGAAAACTTTTTTTTTATATCTCATTGACTAGGAATTATGATGTGTTCTAAAATCTTAAATGTTTATATGCAAAAAAAAATTGATGAACAAATCGTTATTATACGTTCAGTTTAGTATAGTGGTTTTTGAAGTTAAAACGTGTAACGTTTTAAGTTTACAAGTTGAATGAACATAATATTTTTGTGCCTTCAGTACAGAGAAACGGAATTTGAACGGTAAAAAATATAACTTTCAAATGAACGTTAAGTTGTTAAACGTTCAAAAACTATTACCACCAACTAATTGCAAAAAAATTATGCGTTCATTGTATTTTTAAACCTATGACTTAGCTTTAACATCAAAAACCGTTACACTGAACTGAACGAATAAAAACGATTTGTTGATTAAATTTTTGCAAATAAAGGTTTAACATTCAGTTCAATGTGGAGGTTTTTGAAGTTGAAACATGTTACGTTATAAGTTAAATAGTCCAGTGAAAGTATCATTTTTTTGCGTTCAGTTAGAGGTAACAAGGGTTGAACGTTAAAATATATAGCGTTTAAATGAACGTATAGTTGTTGAAAAAATATTTGTATAATGTTATGTTTAGTTTATTATCAACTTGCAAATTGAACGTTTTCATTTTAACAGTTTATTCTCATTACGTTACGGAAACTTGGATTGATTTTAAATACATTTCGAATGACTACCTAGGTTTTAAGCGCTATTTACGACTGTCGAATAAAGCGTAATTACCACCAGCTTCAACCTCACGGGCATCCAAGCCTGTAACAAAAACATAAAAATATGCAATAAATAATTGTACGATTATTGAAAATATGTATTTTATTAGATCTACGTATAACGATAACTTTAAAACTAAGATACAATAGGCTTAGTCACAATTTTGTTGTTAATTACAAGTAACATAGATATGATATTGGACTGCGTGTCATTCCAAAATTGGCGTAGAAAATGTGTGTTACGATTTCGCGTCATCAACATAAAGATAAAGATTTAGTGATTGAATAATAATAATGGGTACCAGGGTACTATATAACACACTCCGTCGCTGGCGGCCACAGTACCAGGGACCCATACGTTAAGTTTGCTATAAATTTCTCAGCGCCAGGAGTGGACGATAATTGTATGAAACTCATAACATCGAAACCTTTGAAAAATTAAATTTTTTTAGGAATACGTTAAAGATTTTTAGAAAAATATTACATAACCAAGCTAAATTTGCCAGACACACTGCACTAAAATATCATTTTCTAAGAAAAAAGTATTAGGAACTTAAATAAAAAAGTTTAGAAACTGCGTTAGTTTTGCGGAACCGTAAAGCTAGAATAAATGTATTGAGCCATTATTAAAAAAGCCAAGCTTGCTTAAACACTCCACGCTAGAATTTCATTTTATTAAGAAAAAGTACTAGAGTCCTGTGCGTAAAACGTGTTAATATACAAATAATATCTAATAAGAAAGGAATTAATGGTTGCTGCGGTCGATAAAGTTTTACGACTTTTCTATTCTTTTAATTTAATTTTCATTTCATTCCATTCATTTACTTGTGTACGCTTGTTTATTCAGTGTGAACTTTACGGTTAATTAACGAGAGGTGTACCAGGAGTGACGAGCTTAAGATTGCTCACATTCTTACAATTTTGTAATATAAAAGCATCTTACTGAAATGTTCAATGTTTTTATTAATTGTACCTCATAATAAAACAGTCGTTATGGTTATACAGATCCGTAATGCTAAAGCATTCCCACGATTCAATGTTTTTTCGTGGAGCGGAGAAAATAACTAGATATTTTTTTAATAAATATGGTCTGTGGCTATACGGATCGTTTTCAATTGAATGAAGTCGAATTCTTATGATAGTTAATTTTAGTATGGAAATTCAAACAACTATTTAAATTATTAAATTAAATTGTGAAGTCCTTACTAGCGAATTAAATATTTTAAAATCATAAAAAATTATATTGGTGAAGTAGTTTTGGATCACATCACTCTATTGCACACAACCTTGTTTATGATTTAGTAATTTTATTCATCAACGGAATTAAGTAACTTATGTTACTCAATTAACTCATCGCTTATGAAAAGGGTCAATTAAACCTTGTACTGTTGGTTGAACAATAAATTAAACAAATTGATATTCATAAATTGAAGTAATAGCGAATGAGATATTGTTTTTAAGTACAATTAAAATAAAACTTTCAGTTTTGTAAAGTGTTTGTAAAAATATGTTGAATTTTATAATTACCTGAAGTTTCGAATAATATTTTTTGCAGTTGAATCTCGGATAAGAGCTCTAAAGTTTAAAACAAAATTAATTTTTACATATGTCTATTGTTATGGCAAAATTAATAGGTATAATACATATTATGAGTTTTCTCATAATTTAAAAACTAATGTAAAAGCCGTATGTAATGTATTATTAATATGAAATAGGAATTACGCGTTTGTGTGTCTGGATCATGATCTCGTTCTGAAATAAAAACGGAAACATTTTATACTTGTGAATAACCAACCACTAAATGGAAATAATTTCTATTATTACCAGGTATTGCAAACATAAAAATCAATTGCTCTGAAATTATGATTACAAAAAAAATATTTTTAAACGATATAAGACCTAATTTCATGTTTCATTATAAATTAAAGGAGGAAGTTAAGGTTTAAAATACACGTTTAATAATAGTAAGGAAGTTAATTTTACAAATAAATACCAAAGGATTTAAATTTAATATTTATATCTCTCATAAAAATACATTAATAAATTGTTTTTGCGATTATTGTATCATTTCCAAAATATTTCTCCTACTAGCATACTTAATTGGTTTTGTTATATAATAATAGTTACCCATTGAGATGTTATCTTGTTCAACAAAAAAATGTATCATGTCCCACATGGTCTCTGAAATAAACAAATAATTGATTGAGTTAAAACAATCAAATGAAGTTTTAATGCGACATAATCGCAACATTTTGTTTTAACACAAAATGTTCTGAATAGAAGTACATTTTGAGTTAAACGTGGCCCCTTTAATTAGTGATAAACCGTCTCGGAATTTTATTAAACAATTATTCTATAATATCTATTCTAGAATATCAATGATATTGTACAAACTAAATTAATATATAATCATATTGTTCGTGTAGGAGACTCTTTTGAGAAATATTGTTAACACAAGTTGCGTTATTTGAGCATATTATCCTCATCAATCCTCGACTTCACCACTATTGATAATTCTTGGAGTTCTTCGGTAAAAAACATTTTTTAAAAATACAATACACACAAAGGCCACTAATTAGAACCATTTTTTATAGAGATTATAGTTCATAAATATAAATTACCTTATAGTCAGGCAAATGGCAAGTACAACAAAACCATTAAATGTATAGTATTAATAATTTTAAGTATGTCTTACTTGCGTTAATATGTGCGCCAATGAGTATGTCTGTAATAAATTATGTATAAAAAATGCAAGTCTTGAAATTAAACAAAATATTTTGTAAACGAAATATGTACTGACTTGTATTTTCAAGCTCCGATCGAAAGAAATCTAAATCTGTAAGAAAGTTGAATATTTATTTTGTTTAGTTTTTTGTTAAAGTTAAAACAAGTACCTTGAGTGGTCACTTGTAAAAACGAATTACATACCTTTAGTTGCCAAAACATTAAGAATAGTACACAGGAGTAACACATAAATCACTCTCATTTTTGTCTGCAAATAATAATACAAATTAAAACATGTCATAATAGACGGAGATATACTTACAATAAAATCTAAACATTTATTGTAGGGTTGCTTATGTTAATTGTTTAACTCCGTGTGGGATTATTTCTTTATCAATATATTAATGTATAACTGGATCGAACAACTACATTACAACAACATTAATAGAATAATACAAGAAAAAATAGAAATAGAATGGCAGAACACGTGGCAACAATCAAACACAAAGCTAATTGAAATAAAAAACATTATCAAAAGATGGCCAAAAAGCAGAAAAATCGAAGTCATATAAAACAGACTCAGAATTGGACACAAAAACTTACCCATGTGTACATTTTAAAAAAAGAAGACAAGCCAGTATGTCAACCCCGCGGCACCTCTCTCACGGTCAAATACGTATTAACAGAATGCAGAAAATACGATGACTTTAAAAGAATTAACCAGCAACCTGACCATCTATGGGAAATCCTAGGACCATAAGTATACCGACCTATTACCGGCATATTAGAATCGAAAATTGTTAATTTATTTCACAAGATTTTTTCCAGTAAAATAACATTGTAAGGTGTCTTTGGGCAAACTTGGCTTTTTTAATAATGGATCAATAAATTTATTTTATCATTACGGTTCCGCAAAACTACCGCAAAGCAACAATTTTTCATTTAGGTCCCCAATAATTTTGTATAATAATTGGCAATTTAGTTCGGTGTGTCTGGGCAAGTTTGGCTTTGTTATATTATATTATTCTAGAAATATCGATTTACTGAGCGGGTATATACTATCGCCTATACTTGTCCTAGTGTAAACAATTATAATTCTTACCGAGTTATTACAAAACATTAGATTGTATAGAAAATGTATAACGATACTATTTTCTTAACTGTGACACATTAATGAATGAAGAAGAATTTTGTTTATTTATTAAGAGATCGGAAAGTATGGACAGAGTAATGAAAAATTTGGTAACTGGAATATATGATACATGTAGGCAAAAACCCATTT
Organism: Adelges cooleyi; assembly: GCF_023614345.1. NCBI lineage: Eukaryota > Metazoa > Arthropoda > Insecta > Hemiptera > Adelgidae > Adelges > Adelges cooleyi. The sequence continues at coordinate 135,411 of NW_026095838.1, read as the reverse complement.
GATAAGTATATTAATTGATTTTAATACAAAATTTGTGTTTGACATAATATTTGTAACAATAAGGTAATATCATGCAAGAAAGCTCAAACGTTCAAAAAGACAAATACTGAAACATGTTACATTCAAAAAACCGTTTGTTTTTCATAAGAAATAAAAAATTATGGTAAAACTTAAAAAATTGTATTTGTAAAATTCAACAGTTCTTGTAACGGAGTAACTTAAACAATTTGTGAAGCTAACACTGTTAGCTTAACAGCCATTTGTCTTTTGTCTCCATTACTTCGAGTTCTTATACACTAAGTTAAGTGTATAGTATGTCAACAAACACATTAAAATAAAATAAACTAAATATAAAAAAAATGTCGATATACATAAACTCCTCATTCCCTAGCGAGCGAACTCAAATTAAATCAGATTTAGAAGTAGTAGTATCAAAAATAAAATGAAAATAACCACTGATAATATGTTACATCTATATTTCTAACCAAAAAATTTTCTTGCAATGACATCGAAAGTATTATATAGAAAATACCCTCTCTTTACACTATTGCAGGGGGATTTTAACAAAATATGGGATACCGGTAAAATACCGGACAGCTAGAAAAACGGAAATGTAGTAACGATACAAAAACCTGGGGAAAATAAATTGCATTTTAAATGTTTTGGACCTATTAAATTAATTAACACCATGTGTAAAATGTTAGAAAAATTTATAAAGTTTAGATTGGTCTGGTACCTTAAGCACATACAATATTCAGCTCAAGTGGATTTAGGAAATATAAGTCAACTTAAAATTCTCTTAGTAAGATAAAAGATGATATAAATTTTACTCAACGGGTTAAGCAAAAATTTGGACTAATTGGGTAGCTTAAACATAGCCAAAGCTTATAACAAAACATGGAGACACTAAATCAAAAGAGAACTATCCAAAGTAATAAACAAAGAAAAAATGTTTAAATTTGTCGAAAGTTTCCTTCAAATTAGAACATTTCAGGTCAAAGGGGAAAATTGCTGTTCGGATAAATATATTTGGGAGAATGGAGTCCCTCAAGGATCGACACTACCTGTAACTCTTTTTTTAGTTTGTGAAACAATGTATCTAATACTATCTCGGCACCAATACAGGCAACGTTATTTACCGACGACTTATATATTTCTTGTAAAAGCAAAAGAATTAAAACAGTGAGACACTTCTTACAGGATACATTAGACCAACTTTCTAATTGGACACTTAACTCAGGATTTCAATTCTCCTCCAAAAAATCAAAATGTATAAACTTTACTAAAAATCGTAAAACTGTAAAGCTATCATTAAAAATGGCCAACAAGGAAACCGAACAAGTCACAGTAATAAAAATATTAGGTCCAACTTACAACCAAAAAAATTCATGGCTACAACATAAATCAGCTAAAAATGTATTTAAATCGAAACTTAAACTTAATCAAAATGATATCAAACACCATTTTGGGTGCAGATACTTTAATTTCAAAAATAATGTACAGAGCCATTATTCGGTCCAAGATAGACTATGGAGTGATAATATTATATAAGTGTGAATCGAACTATCTTAAACAAATAGAAAGCAAACACAATAGTGAGATACGTCTCTTCTTTACACGTTCAAACTATTAAGAACAAATAACCCAACATTAAACTACAACCAATCAAGAATTTACCAAGCCATACTTTATAGAATAAACCTTGAAAATATTACTCAAATAGAATGGCATAAAACTATACCTTGGACAAACAAACAATAACTGAATACTACTGGATAATCCATCGCCCGGGTGTTTTTTACACAGGTTGGATCCGATTATTTGCGTGGTTCAATAGGTAATACACTAAAGGATTCTTAAGATAAAAGCGGATAATGTGGACTGTATAGATGGTAGGATGGCACTTACAATAATATTGAAAACGAATGCGGAATTAATATAAGTAAAATATGTACTTAAACATAAAACACAAAACGAACAGAAAATGATTAATCAATGGGGAGAAATCTTATAAATTAATGCCACACGGCGCAGTAACCTAAAAACTTCTAAATTTATATTAACAATAAGATATTTATCGACTATTTGAAGATTTGTCTTGTAACCTATGTTCAACCCAATGATGGCCACTAGGATAACAGATATGTAGCTGACGAGTACACACACGCGAACTAGAACACGCTAAGGTGTAGGCGAGTCGCAGGGCGATTAAACTATATGTACAAGGGTGCAGGTGAATAATGCACTGGGGTGCACGCGAAATATATGCACAAGAGTGCAGGAAAATCGCATGACGATTAAAACTATACGAACGACTATTACTAAAATAACAACATAGGACCATCGAGTAAGGTCCAAGATGACGGGATGTACATCAGCGAGCGAATAAACGACCGGTAGGCACAATGGTCAACGAAACATAGGATTACTGACAAAGACGAGCTGCGTTACATCAGCGTTCTCTCTCGTCCAACCGGGGGTGGTGGCACAAGCAGTGTTGCCGGTTCACCACATAATAATAAAAAGAGAGCATGTATGCTATTGTAACATTGTACCATAGCATACAATGTTACCATTTTTGAAGTTCGTTAGATTACTTAAACAATTGCAATGATGGAAATACTAACTGCTTCAATGGTTTTCATATATGTACAGTGTGATTATTTTATCATGGGCCACTTAATATCTCACTTAGCTCAATTAATACATTTTTTTTTTTCATAGTGTCTTCAAAAATGTGTTCTCGATTTTCCATAAAATTTTATATCTCCAACTGCTTTTAAACTTAGTTTTTTTGTTAGCAAATTTTAAAACATAAACTTTAACACATGCATTTCATTAACTTTTTAAATTGAGAATAATGTACTAAACGTTTTGACTGGTTGATAACAAGTTTTGGATTACTATTTTAAAGTACTTAAACAATAATAATAACAATATGAGTACCCAACAATTTCTGGTGATATGATTCAGTTAGTGCGAAACACTTGTTTAAAAAATACATGTTTTTTTTGTGTTCAATATGTAAACATCAAAGAGTGACTACGGCTAGAGGAGGAGCTAAAATATATATCATGTAAGTATAATATGGTATACAACTAAACAAATGCTGAAAGTCCTACACTACAATACTAAAAAACTATTTACATCTATTCTAAATACTCCGTCCCTACTGTTTTTATTCCATTATGCCTTGAACCAACTTTACTGGCTTACTAGGATAAAATCACTTTCAAATAAACGCTTTTATACGTACTATGATATGCGTAGTTGAGTGGACCAAAAACAATTTTTTTTACTTTTTCTCTTGACATTATGTTCCTTGGGAGTAAAATAATATTTCCCTATTTTTTAAAATTTATAAAATTATTTATAAAGGTTACGAGCATCAAAAAATTTTTTTTTTCTTTTTTAAGGTAGACTTATCAATTTTAAGCAAATGTGGCTTGTATACGAAATCATCAATAGAATAAGAGGAATAAATCAGTATTTTTTTTTTTTTACAAAAAAAACTTCTATCCAACTAATTTAGGCCTTAGAATGTAAAATTGTCTAAAATATTTTTAGCTTATTCCTCATTTAGTTGCAAAGAATTCCGATATACTTACATAACACATTATATTAACAATAGATCAGAATAAAAACCAAAGAACAAGTTTTGAATATATATATATATATATATATATATATATCTAGTTTTTTTGGTTTTTTTTTTTTAAATAATTTTTTTTCTGATATATTGATAGAATAATGTGTTATGTTTTTGTATATAAAATTTATGTATTTCTACATAAAGATTTTTTTATTTTAAAAAATAATATCGTTTTTTGTTAATTATTTGTAGAAACAATGAACTAAAAAAAAAATATATTTGTGAAGTAACAGTATTCAAAACTTGTTTTTTTGTTTTTTTTTAATCATATTTTTTTCTGATCTATTGTTAGAATAATGTGATATGTAAGTATATCGGAATTCTTTGCAACTAAATGAGACATAAGTTAAAAATATTTTATATTCCTAAAAATAATATTTTAGGGTACTATTTAGAGTATAATATATATATCAATGATTTAGCAAATTCCAAATTCTAAGGCTTAAATTAGTTGGATAGAAGTTTTTTTTGTAAAAAAAAAAAAAAAATAATGGTTTATTACTCTTTTTTTAATGATGATTTTGTATACAAGCAACATTTGTTTAATATTGATATTTATACCTTAAAAAAATTAAAAACTAAAAAAAAAAGGGAAATATTGTTATACCCCCCCAAGGAACAAAATGTCAAGAGAAGAACAAAAAAAATTAGTTTTGGTCCATCCTAATGCGTAGTTATAACCAGTGTTTTGCATCATTATAATAAAAGATATATAAATAATCTTCTAGATGACAAATTATTCAAATAAAAATTTTTTGTTTAAAAATGTATTTGAATAATTTTTAAAAATAGTATTTAAATTGTCAGTAAGTATTTTTTTACACCTGAAGTAGTGTCACTGGACTCAAGTCGTCCAGTTTTGTAAAAAAAATTATTTTACTTATTGCTCATATTAATACAGATTGTAAATATTTCCAATAAAAAATAAAAATAAAACATTTTTTTAAATAAATATATTTAAAAATATTATTTAATATACATTTAGTAAATTTTGTATTTAGAAAAAATATAAACCCAGTAAATATAAGAAAACAATTTTGTATATTACTTACTAAATAATTGCAATGATAGTTATACTGGCTTCTTAAATGGTTTTTTTACGACTGATCGAATGGCTTATATTTTGTCGACCTAAACAATAAAATCTAGATGTATTTTGCAGAATTGTTTTTGCGAATTTGTTAACATAAGAAACATATGTCATTTTTGGTTTCGAGCAACTTATTTATATTTACATTACTCTGAAGCATAATACGAAGTAAAGTATAATATTACATTTACTCAATATTTTAGTAGTATGAGTAATAATAAGGGCGGGGTCTCAGCGGAGCTCTATGTACACAATTAACTTACAAATAAATTCGTACAAACGATCGTCGCCAATGAACACGCAAAATAAAAACTATGAGATTCGAATGTTTTTTAACCCAAGAGAAAAATATAGAATCAAGTTTTTATAGGGGTTATAGTTTTTTTTAAACCTAAATTAGGAAAACCATTGTAATTTTAATGTGGTTAATTACATTGTATACACTCAGATACTGAAATTGAATTAATTATCCGTATTTTATCAAATTAAACATGTATATTTTTTAACTATTTCAGACAAATCTGAATTTTTTGTTGAAAATTATAGCTAATCAAAATTATTGATATTTTGTAAATTGTCAACAATTTGTTATATTTGCAATAAAACGATAACCTGGTTGAACGTTTAAACTCTTGGTATCTAATAACAACATGGTTGTTGATAAATCACAGTATGGAATTCAATTATTGTTACTATAACTAGAATATTGGTAATAATTCAAACGGTCTCTAAATATTCTAAAATATTGTAATAGTAAAAATTAAAAGAATAGCATAGGACGTTGGGATAATGGATGTCTGTATACACTATACATACTTTAATCATTATTATAACTCTAATATGTGTTATGATATTATATTATTTTGTACGTACCTTGATTCTGGTGCAGCGATGATCTCGGAGTAACAGCTTTGTTAATTTAGTTGTATATTATACCATTTAGTTTTGGTTATCTCCTCTCAGGCTGCTTGACAACTAGTAGGGGTACTACACAAAACTCGTTTGCTAGTTTGATCTATTTGGTTATCCTATTCCAAGGCTACATATCTTAATGAAGACTGGTATACTACTCCGCTCAAAGACGACTACACAGATTGTCCTTTCTTTACCAAACACTTTATAATGACTATTTAATTATTTAAAGTATCCAATTCTTATCGAGAACACCCAACTCATTGGCAATCAATGAAATTGAATTTCTGAGCTGCATTCGCTTCCCAAGAAATAAAGTGAACCAGGATAACTGTAATCGGACTATTTTAGGATAATTAAACTATAATAAAATAAATAAATAATAGACGAACACTTTGTTTCTATTGATAAATCTTTACCCTAATACACCGAGTTAAGCTATAGATATTTACATAAGAATAGTTAACCCTACTTTCGTGCCTCGCCAACTAAATGATTAGTGAATAGCTACGGAGCTACATGAGTTACTCGTGTATGTCATTCTCTTTCTGTTTGGCCAACTCAGTATATTTGTTTTTTTTTATTATTTACATGTTTTATCTTATAATCGGGTGCAAGTATTACTGTGTGCATAAAATATTATGAAATAGTCGATATCAATATATTACAGCTACTATCAATAATATTATAATTTTATTTAAAATTATAATTAAAAACACTTTTATGGTTTTAACGAATGTTTATAAATTTTGTCTGTAAAAAAGTAACAAAAAAAATATCATAACCATTACTCTAAAAGTTGTGTGCAAGATTTTTAGTAAAATAATTTATTTCTGATGTAAACCAGGGCTAATGTAGAATTCAAAAATGGGGCTGGAAATAGAAAATCTCTTCAAATACAATTTAATTATACAAATCAATAACCTTAAAAGTTAAAGTTTATATTATAGTAAAAATAATACATATTCTAATATATTTTTTTTTTCAAATTATATCCTATAAAAGTACACTTTTAATGCACACGATTTAAGTACGTAAAGAAAAATCATTAGCACCAATAGCCCCCTTCCTAAGCATCCTCCCTTGTCTCTAATCATTTATATAACAGTTCATCTTGAAGTAAGTGAGGGGCTTATTGTACAACATCCCCCCTTGTATCTACCGCGAACGCAATACCCTTATCGTTCATATTATGATTTAACTTGCATATTGAATTTTAGTTATAATGCCTGTTTTGTACAAAAACCAACGATATGTTTTCACAAAATACCGTATTTTTCTCAATTCTTGTTGCAGTATAAACTAAGTACACATATCTGTTGGCATTATACAGCTTAAGTTGTAACATAATATGAGAAGCCATTTTTACGTCAACAGCTTTTATAGATGTATTATTGTTTTTTTAGAACACAATTGTTCTATTAAACTTAAACTATGGTATTTTATTAAATAACTGATTATGAATGTATAAACACAGTAAAATGTATTAACTACAGTAAAAGATAACCAATGATGTACAAAACAAAAATGATAATTTTATTAATAATTTAATTGGGAGCTGTAATATTTTAGCTTTGTATTTTCCCGATTTTTTCGGTATACAGTGGATCTACAATGCAAGAAAAAACATATTATAAACATTGAAGTACACAAATAACATAGCAAAATAATTTAACATCAACTTTGAATTCTGACCGTAGAAAAATAACAAAAAAAAATCATAACGATTACTCTCTAATAATATTATAGAGTATATTGATTTATACAATATTTAGTTTTTGTAATATATAATGCTAAAACTTATTAATGTATTATACCTATAGTTGTTTTTCATTAATGTATATCGCAACAAATATTGTGAAAAAGAACTTGTTTCCGATAAGATAAAAAATATAATTATTGAAATCGAAGAAAAATATTATATATTATAAAGTATGAAAAACATCGTTTACATTTTGTGAAAACATAAGGTTGAAACAAATGTAAAACACAAGTTGAATGCATATTGTTATATGATGACCACGTCATCAATGTAGGTAAATTTATAAAAATAAACATGGGCAGTGCTTCCGACGACTCAAGACTGATTACTAAACAATTAAATTAACTTAAAGCTTAGTTGCAAAATGTAAAACAATATAAAAGACAATTAAATTCAATGATATTTCGTTAGTCGACCCCATTATAACTTCTATTATAACTCGAGCGTATTTTCTAGACGGTTAATCAGACAACGTAAAACAGTGATGAGCCAGGTTGCCCGTGGTTCAATCAGAGAAGTTGTACTCATAAATCACATCAAAAATGAAAATCGACTATTAGACGTTGCCAAACAAAAGCTCAGGGTAAGCACTTGATTACAACATAGGCCGTCGTCAAATTGTTTACACTAAACACAATAATAACGATGATAGATCAACACAATATTCCCAAAAGGAGTTCAATGAATATAAAAAAATGCCAGTAGGGTGGGTTCAGAGCAAAATGCCAAAAACTATACTTAAAAATAAAAATGCCATCCCTTTTGTGGTAGGGAGGTCAAGATACAACACAAAATAATATTGGTCTTATTTCCAGTTTTGCCCTACTAAAAAAGTATAGTAATAAATAGAGTATCTACTTCTTCAACGGTGAAGGTATTAATTCAAGGTTTTAATGTTTGAGATACTTGTAATAATATTTGAGCCCATTAAAAAAAAGTCGTCAATTCCATATGTAAAAAAAAAACATCTTAAGCACAAGGATATGAAATTAATTTATAAGTTCTAAGAAAAGGTAGCAAAATAATATTTTTAATAAAATGTGTTGTCCGGACAGAAGAGACGCTAGTTATAAAAGCCCAAGGAGAGTATTTTATATCAAAACAGTTTATTATGTTTGGCAATTTTCTACAATACCTTCAATAATTTACATTGGTATTTCAATCTATAGTAATTAATATGTACAATAAAGGTATTAACTGGTATAGATTTTAAAATCCACCAAACAGGTCTAAATTAACGTATTTCAGGACTTCGTATCTTCACCCTCAAGTCCAAGGTAAACCCAACTGCGGACATTAAATTATAATTGGCACAACCTCTGAATATTATTATAAAAGAGGGCTTTTCACATCCCTCGAATATGTAACAGCATAGTATAGTAAATGGAATTTATTTAAATTTATTCAAACGTAAAATATTATTATATGAAGATTTAATAATATTTTATCGTTTGTTATATTGTTTTGGTTTTTGTGTGATGTACAGCATATAAAAAAGTATATTGTTATTTTATTTCACATAAGTAAATATGCAGTATTTTTCTGGGTTACACTGTTCTTACAACTGTACAATTGGTTTAAAAATCAACACTTCAACTATATAAATCTTATAATATTTTGTATTGTTTGTTTTGTGTTTTTTATTAACATATTACAACAAATTATAGCAATTACTTTTTTTGAACATTAAACTTTGTTAAATTTTCTTAAATGAACATTTATAATTATTGCTTTATACAATTGGAACATTTCATTTTCTTAAATAGATAACAAACAATGAAGACTAATTATAGATTTATATTTATTATTAATTCTCCCGAAGTTTAGGAACCCGACTATCTGAAAAACCAATTGAATTTAGATCTTCGTTTTTAAGTGTAGATTTTGATCTTTAATATAATTACAATGTATTTATTACAACACTATCTATCATTTCACCAAAACAACTGTATAGCAAAGAACTGTAAAGAATTTGTAAAAAAATGTTTTTACTACATATTTCAAAAAATTGTATTACAAATAACGAATCTGACTAACACATATTCTTAGGTATCAGTAGTTATAACTTATATGTCAAACAGTATTTTACAAACAGTATACAAACAGTATTTTTAATTATAATAAAATTATCTATATTGTATGTTTATAAGCTGTTGAATATTTATATAACAAATATTGCATTATACATTAATGACAATATGTCTGTTGGCATCATTAAGTTTTTAGAGTTAACTTTATAAGAAGTGTAATGTTCTACAAATACAATATTTAACACTGATTATTTATTTACAAAACAAGTATTTAATATGTGTATGTAACAACATTCTATTTCCGTGAAATAGTCCAACACAAATTATAAATTTAAATTAACCTAATTTGGAAAAGCAACCTATATGCTTTACAAAATATAAATCCTAAGGTTGTGTTTTAGTGGTTATAAAATCCAAACTGTAGAATCATACAGTGGACTAGTAACCAAAGCAATCGATCGAAAATAATATCTCCTAATATTTGTATTACAAAATATCAAAATAGGTCAAATTGTAGGGTACTGAATTAAATTTAAAATAATTGTTTTAACCATTCTCCTACTTCGGAGGGATGTTTTTTTATCACCGCCTTCATTTTATAAGGCTTCTCAATTAAAACACATAGTACAGGATTTCTACCTAAACATTTTATCATGTAACAATTAAAAATATAATTTAAAAAAAATAATTAAACCTGTACTGAAAATGTGTGTAGCAGTGATATACAATAAAATTTCTAGTGTCCATTCAAGATTAGCCGGTGGAACAAATTTAACTCCGATACGATAAGGCAATATCTTAAAATAATCAGTTTATTTCAGTAGTTGTTTAGTATATTTCCAATCAATTTTCCTTATTTTGTATAGTAAATATTCTGCAAATAGTCTATATATGGGACGTTAAGTACAATGGCAGCCTAACGAGCAAATTGAAAATTGGTAAACTGATAAATTAGTTTATAATTCAGAAATTTGATAACAAACCCCCCTACCAGAACACCGTAAAAATGGCCAGAGATTATGCTGATATAATAAGCAGCGGTACCATTGATCATGTCAATTGTGTGGACTAAATACATTTTAAAAGGATTTTCGCATCCTTGGAATAAATGTAATATCTCATCGCATATATCGCATGATTCTCATAGTATAGTGTATGGAAATCATCTTTTTTTTAAATTTAAATAAATAATGTTATTGTATATGAAGATTTAATAAAATTCATCGTTCGCTATATAGTTTTTGTTTTTTGCGATGTACAGCAAACAAAAGTGTATTGTTATTTTATTTCACATAAGTAAATATGCAGTATTTTTTTTGGGTTACCGGTCGGCGAACACACCGCCATCTCATCACCTCACCATCTCGCCACATAACACAAGTACAGGCAGATGGCAAAACCCTGTACACGCCGCTCTATTGTAGCCGGCCGGATTAAAAATACATCTTTGACCTAAAAACCAGCAGATGCCACAGGCTGCGCAAAGTAACCGAAAAACAACAAACAAAAATGTCCACGATACCGCGATCATAGTAACCCAAGTACACGAATCGGCCAAAATGTAATACTCGGTAAATCAATTTTAACAAAATCAAAAAAATAGCCCTGCATTAATATAAATAAATGCGAATGGCGTATTGACCGGGGGTGGCTATGGCTAGCTTTATGCCAGTTCGGTCGCCGGGGTGCATGACATTTCAGCCATGCATTGAAGAATGATAGTATGGGTCGCCGCTAAAAATCCCGGGTGGTCACCCATCCGGGATCAAGCAGCAACGGACACAGCTTAACCTCAAGTGCCACGCGGCATCTGAGGTGTCCACTGCGCCACACATCCCGATATTGACATAATAATACACAAAGAAATCAAACTCAATTGTTATATGATGACCACGTCATCGTCATGCTATTTCGTCAGTCTACTTTACCATAACCACATGTCATCAGTCAAGAGTACTCGGTTGTCACTGTCTGTCTACAAGGTTTAAGTTCGAGAGTTTGTTCATTTAACACTTAGTAGTCTATCCTCTTTCCTCGTGCACTTGTCTTGCGATTCGTTCGCATCTCGTACTTTCCTCTCAGGAGATTCTCGTGTATGTCATTCTCTTTCTGTTTGGCCAACTCAGTATATTTGTTTTTTTTAAATATTATTTACATGTTTTATCTTATAATCAGGTGCAAGTATTACTATGTACGTAAAATATTATGAAATCAATATATCAATATATTACAGCTACTATCAAAAAAACTAAGTTAGGAGGGGGGTAAATACAAAAAAAAAATGGAAGAAATTGAAATCACATTGTATAAAAATATTATTAAAAAAGAAATGTCAATTTTCAAATAAATCGTGTGGTTTACATATTATTGAAGTTTGACTCAATGGTTTTAAAAACTATGTTTATAATAAAAACGGGAGCTACGATATTTTAGCCGTGTATTAATTTTAAATTACTGTTTGAGCAATAATACATTTACCAAACCAGTGAAAAAGTCAAATTGTAATTCTTTGTTTATTATTTGATAATGTCTAAAAACATATGTTAGTTGGGCGTGTTATTTATAATCTTATGTATTAAAAAAAGTAATTATAAAATCCATTAAAATGATTGTAAAATCAGGGTCTTATAATGCAAGAAAATAAATAGTAAAAAGATTTAAGTACACAAATGGCGTAACAAAATACTTTTAAAATCCACTTGTTTTCAAAAAAAGCACTAAGAAAAAAAAACTATACAACTTTTTGAAAAATATGATATATTATAATGTATGAAAATACATGATTGGCTTTTGTGTTAACATAAAATTGAAATAAAATTAAAAACGCAAATTAAATTAATGAAATATTGATGATTAGACATATAAGGGCGGGCCTGCGTGCAGTTATAATATGTTATGTGATAGAATTATTTAATAATAATTAAACAAATATTATAAAAATGTTAAAAAAATACTTTTTAACGAATGTTTATAAATTTTGTCTGTAAAAAAGGAACAAAAAAAAATCATAACCATTCCTTTAAAAGTTGTGTGCAAGTTTTTTAGTAAAATAATTTAACTATGATGAAACCAAGGGTGAATGTAGAATTAAAAATTAGGGACTAAAAAATAAAAATCTCTACAAATATTATATACAAGCAATAGCCTTAGAGTTTATTTATTTAAAACAATATACATTCTAATAGTTCGTGTTTGCCTCTCGACCGTGCATCACGTGTTTTCACTTTCATCGCCTTTTTTATTGCTTTTCGATAGCTTGGACTTCACTACAGGTAATATGAAAATAGCCGTTATCGGCGTTATTACATAACAAACCGATAATCATAACAACTAAATGGACATAACGTCCACTCACACACCGCGTACAAATACGCAAACCGCATCTCCAACTATTATGTCAAAACTACTAGCCTCGTCTAGAATTAACAAAAATCACACCGATCAACCATTATACAAAGATAACACTCAAAATCAACCTGAAAACTCCAAAACAAAAACAATAATAAACACTCCCAGCCAAACAAAAAGTTACTCGGAAACTACTGCCTCAAACCATTTTCCCAAAATGAACCAAGCCATAGTCCTTCCTATTATCGAAAACGCTAAAAATATAGACTATATACAAACACTCAGCAAAATCACTTCGGCAAAAAACATCCTATCTGCTTCGCGAATCTCTAACAACAGGTTCTGCATTTTCCTAGCTAGTCAACAAATCGCTGACAATCTAGTCGAGAATAATCCATCTATTAATATCAACGGTATTGACATTACAATAAGAAAACTTATAAATCCATCCAAAAGGATTATACTCGCTAATGTTTACCCCATTATACCACATGATGTAATATTACAATCATTTCAAAATCTTGGCATTAGAACAACATCAACTGTGTCTTATTTAAAAGCCGGTTTCCCTACAGATGAGTTTGCCCATATTTTAAGTTTCCGCAGACAACTTTTCATAAACCCAGATGATGTTCACAAACTTCCAAATTCCATTACAGTAGATTATGAAAATACTACTTTTCGCATATTTATTACAGACGATAAAGTTGTCTGTTTTCTCTGCAAACAAATCGGGCATTTTTCTTCCTCATGTAAAAACACAACAGATATCTCAATGGACACCTCATCTTACGGTAACATTAATCCCCCAACATCACCTATATTCACTGAAGATATAAGTACAAGTACTGATAAAACACAAAATATCATAAACATTAATGAAAATACGACCAAACACACGAACATAACCCACCAACCAGTGACATCAGATTTTAAACCTAAAGAACAAACCGAAGCTCTTAAAAGACCCCCCCCCCCATCCTCTACAACTTCTTCATCACCCACTCAGCTCAAAAAAACAACAACCTTAATATCTGATGAAATCCCAACCGAAAAAGATTCAAAACACACACCAAAAAAAGCTAAAGTACGGTCCCGATCAAACTCGTCTACTAGAATTCTTGACAATCTGGACAGCCTATTAGCCCCGGCACAGGAGGTCATATCCAATCTCGACGAAACATACGCTAACTACAATCAACTTAAGTACATTATCGAAAACTCACAAGACAAAAACATACACATTCAAGATATTTGTAAACAAACAGGCACTGATGTACAAAAACTCTCCAAAACAGTTGACATCATTCGCCCAACATTATCGGATAGAAAAATCAAAACAAAAATTACAAAGCTTGCCAACATCCTGTTTCAAATGATACCACAAAACTCCTAGTTTACTCTAAAGAACCATACAGTTTATTTTAATAATTACTTATAAATACATATTTACATATTAATGATTAACACACAACTCAACAACTCCTTAAATATTATTCAGTGGAATATAAACAGTTTTTACAAAAAAATAGATGACCTTAAAATTATAATTCAAGAACACAACCCTATAGCCATATGCCTTCAGGAAACTAACTTAAAAGACCAACATCAACCTTCACTTAAATGTTTCTCATTATTCAAGAAAAATCGCATGGAATACTTAAGAGCTAGTGGTGGAGTTGCTATATTGGTCAACTCATCTGTCCCTAGCGAAGAAATTACATTACACACGAACTTGGAGGCAATCGCCGTTACTATCACTTTGGACACAAAAATCACACTCTGTAATATATATCTCCCCAACCAGACTCAATTCAACAATCTAGATATTGAAAACATCATAAAACAATTACCTTCACCCTTCATTTTCCTTGGAGATTTCAATAGTCACAACACCATCTGGGGCTCAAATAACACCGATAATAGAGGAAGCACAATAGAAAAGCTTCTTTATCTGGACAATATCATATTACTCAACAACGGTGATCCCACTCGATTAAACCCTTCAAACGGACAATTCTCTGCTATAGATCTATCTTTTTCATCTCCGACATTATCACAAAGTATCACCTGGCAAGTACTACCTGAACTCTATAATAACGACCACATCCCTATCAAAATTGTATTAGCTTCACAAAAAGTAATTTCCGACCGCAAATATAACAGATGGAATCTAAAAAATCCTATTTGGAATGATTTTTCAAGTTCTCTAGAAAAAGAAGTTAATGAAATAAAACACTTTCTAAATTTGAGTGACATAAATGTAATTGTTTCTAAGTTTAGTGATATAATCATACAGACCGCTGAACGTACTATAGGAAGAACAACCATTTCATCCCACAAACAAAAAGTCCCTTGGTGGAACCAAGAGATCAAAAAATGTATTAAAGATAAAAACAGAGCACTCAAACAATTCCAAAACTCTAAAACAACTACAGACTACATACAATTAAAAAAACTTAGAGCTAAAACAAGGTTCCTAGTTAAAAGAAGTAAAGCCGATAGCTGGTCTAATTTCACCTCCAACCCAGGTTCAGAAATCGACAGCCATTTTATGTGGAATAAAATACGCTCCCTTCAAGGAAAAAAAATAAACACAAATATATTCCTCTCTGACGACACTAAT
Source organism: Adelges cooleyi (assembly GCF_023614345.1). Lineage (NCBI taxonomy): Eukaryota > Metazoa > Arthropoda > Insecta > Hemiptera > Adelgidae > Adelges > Adelges cooleyi. Next base: position 119,991 of record NW_026095838.1, on the reverse strand, counting down.
TTAACTACCGATCCAACAATTATTGCAAACGAATTAGCCAAATACTTTGAAGAAAACACTAGTAACAACAACTACAATCCAGAATTTCTAAAAAACAACGAAACAATAGACGCATCCCCACCTGTTTCAGCCATAAACATTAACGCAGAATATCAAACTTATCTAAACAGTCCTATTACCCTGAACGAATACTACAATGCCCTAAAAAATTGCAAGAGCAAAAGTCCAGGACCAGATGATATCCCCTTCATATTTATACACAACTTCCCCTCTAACGCTACACAATATCTATTAGAAATCTTTAATTACATTTGGAAAAGCAATTTATTTCCCAGCGCATGGCGCCACAGCATAATCATCCCTCTAAGCAAACCGGGCAAAGATAAATTTAAACCGGAAGGTTACCGTCCAATATCCCTCTTAAATACTATGGGAAAGTTACTTGAAAAAATAATTAATAGCAGACTAACATGGTACTTAAACAAAATTAACTACCTCACAGCACATCAATATGGTTTTAGAAAATATAGAAGCACACACCATTGCCTTTCCAAAATCCATGCCGAAATACAAAGTGCCTTCGAAGGAAAGCAATCAGTAGGCATGATATGTCTAGATATATCCAAGGCATACGATAGCACATGGCGCCCACATATCATCCATAAACTAAATCACTTATTAAGCTCTGGTAATTTAATGAATTACATATGTAACTTCCTTAAGACAAGAACATTCCAAGTACGTATTGGTAACATCCTATCTGATAAGCTTATCCAAGTAAACGGAGTACCCCAAGGGTCCGTTCTATCTGTCACTTTATTTTTAATAGCTATAAATAACATAGTCGATACAATTCTGCCACCTGTTCATTCCACCCTGTATGCCGACGACTTCAACATTTTTTGCCGAAGCAAAAAAGTGTCAACAATCCAATACCACCTCCAAGAAGCGCTTAACCATCTCATAGAATGGACGAAAACCTCCGGTTTTTCTTTTTCTCCGTCTAAATCACAAGCAATCATTTTCAAAAAAAATAGAAAACCATCTGAACTAAATGTCAAACTCGATGGCCAGCAAATAGTCAACTATAAAGTCGTCAAGATCCTCGAGGTATTTTTTGACCAAAAGACATCTTGGGCCGCACATATAAATTATCTTAGAAGCAGTACACTGTCACGACTAAATATAATGAAAATACTTTCTCACACTTCATGGGGAGCAAACACTGCAACCCTCATTAAGATATACAAATCCTTGATACTTTCCAAACTTGATTATGGGTCATTTCTCTGGTCTAACGCAGCACAGTCAATTCTTAAAAAAATAGACTCAATCCACAACACCGGCATACGAATGGCAATTGGTGCTTTTCGTTCTAGCCCAGTAGCAAGCATCCACAACTTAGGTAACATTCCACCATTAACAATACATAGGAAGAAGTCATCATTATTATTAGCAAACAGACTAGCAAGAACGCCCTCTTTGCTAGATAACCATCAACAAATAATCCTGCTCTGTAAAAGTACACATAATGAAAGCATCCCTTTTGCACACATTATCAAACCTGAAACAACCGATATCCCTCCATGGAAATCAGATTTAAACATTAATACAGATTTAGCAACTTACAAAAAAAAGTGTACAGATCCAAAAAGGTACAGTCATCTTTTACTACAAACATGTCACCTAGATGAATCAGAAAACATTTATACGGACGCATCCAAAAACGAAAGTGGTGTCGGTATTTCGGTCATTTGGAACGAAAGAAAACATCTTTTTAGACTAGCTAACTTCACATCTATCTACACGGCAGAAGCTATCGCAATATTACAAGCAATTCGGATCATTGAAGATAATAACATAAGGAAGTCCACCATCTTCAGTGACTCCCTCAGTGTCGTGGAAAACCTGAACATCGTTTATAATCCTTCAGACATAAACACCTTGATTCTTAACCTAATGTACAAACTCCAAAAACAAGGGTTTTTAATTCAAATCATGTGGATCCCAGGTCACTGTAACATAGCTGGCAATGAAATAGCTGATATTGCAGCAAAAGAAGCAATATCATCACAATCGGCGGAAACTCTCAACATTCTCTCTCACAGCGACCTAAAATTGCATATCAAATCGACATATTATCAAGAATGGAATCTGCAATGGAGGTCCTTACATACAAAACTCAATGTAATCAAAAATCACACTTACAAATGGACCCTACCGACCAACTTATCTAGAAAGAATCAAGTCCTCATTACCAGAATGAGAATTGAACACACTCGATTGACACACGACTTCTTAATGTCAAAGTCTGAACCCCCTATCTGCGAAGCATGTGGAGTTCGGCTAACGGTGAAACACATACTTACGGAGTGCAAAAAATTCCAGACTCAACGAAGTGATAACGACCTATCGGAGGATCTATCCGAAACCCTCGGTCCTCAACCCGGAGCCATTAACAGGCTTGTTAGTTTTATGACCCAGACCAAATTATGCAGTTGTATATGAGGGTGTTCTGTTTCTACACAATGTAACCCAAAATGTAATAATTTAATGTAACCCAAATGTAATAATTTAATGTAACCCAAATGTAAAATTTTAATGTAACCCAATGGCCTTTGCCGCCGAGGGAAATAATAAAAAAAAAAAAAAAAAAACATTCTAATATTTAATTAATAATTAATATTAAACAAAATTATTGCCTATAAAAGTACACTTTTAATGCAAACAATTCAAGTACGTAAGAGGAATGTTTTAACACCAATAGCCCCTTCCCAAGCATCCGCTTGGGAACACAAGTGTTCTAAAACTAAAAATTAAAAATATTTTAGAAAAATCCTTAATGAACCATCTGAATATATCATAAAACATATATTTACTATTGATTTGTATACCACCGTCCACACAGAAAAAATATATAGTTGGTCCAACTTAAACTGTAGTTAAAATATGTCCCTACACAATTAATTTCTAGTTGGCCCATCTAAATGTTTAGTTGGAACAACTTATTGATTATTTATTTGAACTAGAAATGTATTGAGCCCCTATAATAAGCGTACTTTAAGTTAAACCGTTTTTTTAATAACTCAGTCCAACTAGATATGTACTGTGCCCTTATATTAACCATAATTTTAGTTGGGCCATCTTTGTATTTTTTGGAGAGTTACTTAATTATCTTTATTTATAGGTAACACAAGGTACAACTTGTGCCAGATATATTTATTATTTTAATGGGTTAAATAATAAGAAACTTATTCATTAATCATTTTACGATTTAAAGCTCTGTATAATAATAAGTTGAATATTATGACTTATTGTAATCGAAAAATATCAGGAATATTAGAAATATTCGACAATTATTTTATGCAGCGCTAGCCAAAATTGTTTATTGCTAACCGAATGTTTTATCCGGCTCAAGTGTTTTTTTAAGAACATATACATGTTGTTATTTGCGCCATACTTTAATAAAACTATTTCTATACAGTTTGAATATGTTATTCGTTTATTGTTTTTCGACCTATTAGTTTCCAAAATAATTAATTATAAATGTTTTTAAAAAGAATAACTAAAAAGCCAGTACAGTGGGGTCAGGGCCTATGGTGACGGAGCATAGTTTTCCGGCAATTAAAGAAGAACTGTATTGCCGAATTTTTTCTTTGTTTAATGCGTATACAGGGTAATTTTTTTATCATGGGCAACCCAATATCACACTGTATTTAATTTTTTTTTTTATAGGTAGTGCTTTTATATTATGTGATTTCAATTTTCTAAAAATTACTATGTTTCACCCCCCTCCTAAACTAGTTTTTTTGATAGCAACTTTAAAACTATAATGGTAACATCAAATACATTTTTTAAACTTTTTAAGTTAAGAATATTCTACTAAAAATTTTGACTGGTTGGTACCAGTTTTGAACAACTGTTTTTGAAGCTATAGAAGTTTCAAGTTTAGGGCAGGAGGAAAGGTACAGTGTAGTATTATTTTAAGCTGCGCACACTTCTCCTCCTATCCTAACTTTTAAGCTCTTATAACTCTAAAAACAATTATCCAAAACTGGTTATTAACCAGTCAATATTTTGAGTCAAATATTCTTAATTTAAAAAGTTTAAAAAATATATACGTTACCATTTAAGTTTCAAATGTTGCTATCAAAAAAACTAGCTTGGTAGGAACATAATAATTTGTGGAAACTTGAGGTCACATTCCATAAAAAAATTAATTAATTTAATTATTAAGTTCCTTTAAAAAAAGCTATGTTTAAAAGCAGTTGGAGATATACAATTTTATGGAAAATCGAGAACACATTTTATGAAAACACCATGAAAAAAAATTAATTTATTAATTGAGCTAAGTGAGATATTGAGTAGCCTATGATAAAATTATCACACTGCACATGTATGAAAACAATTGAAGCAGTTAGTATTTCTATCATTGCAATTGTTTAAGTAATATTAACGAACTTCAAGAATGGTAACATTGTATGTTATTGTACAATGTTACAATAGCATACAACAAAAATTGTAAAAAACTGAGATCGCATTGTATAATAAATATATGAAAAAACAAATTGTAATTTCTTATTAAACCCTACGAGATATTGAGTGGTTCACGATAAGTGAATCACTCTGTATTGAAAGTTGAAGTTACCTGTATTAATAACCTTTTATTTACATTACAGCAGTCGCTGAGAATAACAGCTTAGTTTTGATAAAAATAACAATAATACAATATTGCATTACAATTACACGATAACTGATTTTACAAAAACTCCTTGTAATAAGTAATAATTATAAAATATATTTGATTCAGGAAAACATTAACTGTATGTCTCTCTTTTTCGATTAACCTCCGTTACTTTTTTTTTAGAAATATTGAAATAATAAAAAGTAATTAAGGGCACATTATGATATTGCTTCACCACCCGGTACCCCTGTGTACGCCGAGTGTTTTATATGACCAGCCATGGATGATGTTGATATATAAAATTTCAGTATCAATTAAAAACCATTAATAATTGTATTTTTAAACTGTTCTATACAACTATTATACTTTCTTCTCGGAAATTGAAAAAGTATCATATTATTAAATTTTTTTTATTTCATTTATTTTAAAGAAATATCCGTTTTTGCATAATTATATGAAAAAGTTACCTAGGTAAGAGTACCTATGCTAAGAGGAGAGTTACCTTGGCTATTTTGACATTTGTCTTTTATAGTAAAAATAGTTAATATTGTTTTGCTTATTTTACATTAAGTTAAAGTGGGTCGTTTGTATGAGTTGCCGAATTGGCGTTATGGTTACACAGAACATAATATTACACAATTTTAACATACAATTGGTTTTGCTTAATCTATTTACTTAAATTCTACTGTGTACTACAGTACCAACTAGATGAAATTTGTGTTTTATAGAATTCCTACTCGAAGGAATTGGTCCAGTATTAAAAAAGTTACAGTGTATACAGACAAAAAAAAAGCCCACATCATGGTAAAAACAATACCTTCTCTGTTTTGCATCAAAGCTTAAATCACCCGGTATATATGAATTTGTTTTAGAAATATTTAAAAGATAATTATTTCGTTAATAATAGATAAATTATGGCTAAACGTCGTAATGAAAATGTGACCACTTGATTCTTGAACTAACTCGTTTGACTCCGTTAATGATTGGCAGCGGTCTAAATATTTGTATGGGAGAGCCATAACTAAAATATTTTCAGACTAGTCTGATTCTATTTATTTAAATCATCATTTGTTTAATTAAAACGAAAATATATATATACCTCATAAAGCATACAAATTTGTTTCTGTTAAATGTAAAATTAATATTTTTTGTTTGTTTGTTTTCCGTATACATTACGACTCCCTTTATCGACGACGGTGGAAAGAGCTTCGTGGTCTCAACCCTTGTGAAGAGAGACGAGAAAAACACCCCGGCGACCACGTTGCTAGGGAAATTTTTTTTAAGTCATCGGAACAGGAGAACTAGAGCATCCCGACAACTTCGGACTTGTCTAATTGATTCGGGCGGTGTTCCTAACCCGGAGCATCGATTCGGAGGCACAGGGACGGGCTGCAGGACGTGAAACGCGAAAGTTTTCAGATTTCAACTTTGAAGTTTTTGAAATATTTTTTGTTTGTTATTTGTGCATAGAAACGCTTGACGACGGCCGGTAAATAAAAAGGTTTTTGCGGGTTTTCGACCTTGGAGCCGTCTTTTGACCAATTTAACGCCGCCAATCTGTCTGGCTCGGTCTGGGACCTTTATTTTTGGGTTCATTCCCCCAGGACTAAGGCAAACGGGAGTATTTGTAAAAAAAACAATAATTATTACTGATATTCGTAATTTCGTCTATTACCTTGAGTGATAGCGACGTTTTGAGTACGCCGGATGTGAGACCTAAGTTTCGAAAGCGTAAAGAGAGGGAGAGGAGAAAGTCAATAAGAAAGAAATGTGTTTAAGAATCATTCGTGACATTCTTCACATTATACATAAACATTTATATTCCTAATATTTTATTGAATTATACAAATTACTGTACTATTATTATTATTATTATTATATTGTATATTATGTTATTTATTTTTATTGTTTATATTATCTTGTAATTTTGAGTTCTATAACAATTATGTCTTAATGTTTACACTGGTATCGTGTAGGCAATCTGACCGTCGGGCAGTTCGCTTTTAATAAAGGTTGTTTCTTTAAAATAAAATTTATTGCACAACGTCATCCGCACTCATATTGTGGAATATGTATATCATACACACATCGCCAGCATGCGCTATCGGCATGCCGATTCGAATAGATGTATTAAATTTTATCGACAATGTTGATTCTGCTCGAGTTTTTACCTACAGTATTTTTTTGTAGTTCTGTTTCTTACATTAAAGTTTGTTCAAATTAAATGAAAGGAAATAAGTTCATGTGGTGGACATATTCAGGTCGAAGCGTTTATTTGGATGCGGTTTTCACACTTTCAGTTATAATAATTTCTGCAGACCCGTGACTTACCCGTCCCCACTAAGCCCCGACCTCACGATACTGACATTCTATTATTTAAACAGCTAAATGCAAAAAATATATTGTTAAAAGTACGTTTGACAGTTTAAAAAAATGGTCTAAACAAATAGACCTATAGCGAAAAATGCTTTTACTTTCTTTGTAAAGTGTCATAAATACGAATAGAAGTATTTAAATTTTGTCTCGTTAACAATAATATCTTCCGTCGCAAGGTTTCACTGCTTTAAAAACCGAGTAAACGTAATATACTTTTTGCCCGATTTAACCGTTAAAAAAAACTGTGATATGGTGCTCCCCAAACTACTGGCGCTAATCGCTTTGGGTTTGACGTTGTTCGTTTACACATCAGCTCAGTCATTATACACCGGATACAAATATACGAACGAACATACTATTGCAAAAGATGAACTCCACGAGGATTTAAAATGCGGATATTTGATTGGCTGGTACACACACATGCGGGTATTTAAGCTTTTACTAGAAAAACATTACAATACAGAATTGAGAGGGTTGCTCGGGCCCATCAGTAGTATCGTCAATGTGGTGAGATCCCAGATAGTTTCGTTGATTGGATTGAAAGGGATACGCATTGGCGCCATGTGGTTAGTGTATTTGTACTCTGGCTTAGTAAATACTATTTAACAGAAAGCAAAAAATCCGGCGGTAGACCATCCGAAGATTGCTGACACTCTTGTCTATGTCGTCGATAAACTGGAAGCCGACCAAGCCGGTTGCCGTCCAAACAATTCGTTCGACTGCTATGATGACGTGGTGAAATCACTTCAGACGTACGGACCCGTTTATTATAAAATAACCATACTCCCACAGCACTTGGTCAAAGTCAATGAACAACTGGAGAGAAACGATATCGTAAGTGTTGGTTCGTTGAAACAATGGCTCGAATTGAAAACAAGGATTAAAACTCTTTTTTGGCACAACCTGGGCAATAACGACAAGCTCATAAACGAATTACAGAACGTATACAACTTGCAAATTAAATGGAACAATACTAACGAGATACTGAAAACAGCTTGGGAGAACGCCCGGTATCAGGATTGGACTAACAGCAACCTTTACCCGATTAAACTTTACTATAACTCGTGCTCTGACTTTTTAGAAATCATCATAATCCGTCTGTCGGTAAAACACGTAACATATTTAAAGGATTACCCTTTTAGATCACTCCCCTTCTTACAATACGTGCAAGAATGGTACAATATAGTGGTACAGTTTAGCACTATAATAAAGTTGTCCGATCATTCAAATGTAGAAAGCTTGCTGAAAAATCTCAGAAATCTCATCGACGGCACAAAGACATTACAATTTATGGTCGAATTTTTAACTACAACGCTAATTACGCTTTGTCAACCTTTCGGATGTGATGCTGGCAATGAATTCATTATAGACAATCGAGATTTCACTTTTCCGTTTATAAGCCGGTTCGGACAAAAAAAAAGATCTGAGAAAAAACCGTCCAGCGACGAGCCGATCGTGCGCAATAGTTTGGATAATGCCAATTGTTTCTTAACTCAACTGGAATTTGTTTTCAATACGATTGACTTTACCATCATTCAGTTACTAATAGAATATATCGATGAACTTAATCCTACACAACGTGTTGTGAGGTCTGAAGAATGTACCGATGAGTTGCAAAGTCTAGATTTCGATATGAAAGAATACGAATAACAATAGGCGAATATTTCCAACATAACTCAAAATTATATTAACTATAAAACATATATTTCATTAGACTAATAATAATAGTAATATTAATAAATAATTGTATACGTTATGATATAATAATTTCTATAAAAATAAACAACCTCTTTAAAATTTGAACATAATAATATAATTTCTTATAAACTATGTCTATGATGGTGAATTTAAATTACAGTCACTTTCTTTATTTAATATTCAATTTATTAGAAATCCTATTCATAATCAAATCCTATGGATAAACGAGTCTGTGGATAGTGGACACCACTTTGGTAAATTCTTACTGTGATTGGTTTTAACCATACTGCTTGGTTTATAATTTATACTGTATTAGTTTGGAATGCGCTGACATAAATTGTGCATAGTTTGATTGTAATGGTTTCGATTGTACTTAATTTTTACTGTACTGTGTACTTACTATTTACAAATTTGTACCGAAGCAACAGTGATTTTAAGATTTTAAAATTAACAACTACCAAAAATTATTATGCTACTTTCTTACCGAGCCGGTTTATACTGTAGAGGTTTAGACTTTACCTACTTGCTTGTACAGTATACGGTTTAAACAACCATCTTGATTTTTGAGCCACTATGCTGGTTTATTTTTGTACTTGGTTTATCGGTATATTCTTGAACTGTCTTGAGCTATCCTCTCCGTGCTATCTTTTACCGTTCTAGTTTAAATTGTCTTTGGTTTGATTTATACTGGTTTGGCTTAGTATGTACTGTACTAATTTTATTGACACCTAAGAGGTAAAGTGTATTCGTTTATATTAATATAATATGTATATAAACGGACAACAAAACAAATATGAGTTAATAAAGGTTATTGACTATAATATGAGTTCAAAGGAGTTCCTGTGGATAATTTTGTTGTGTGAGGTTTATACCAAGGCTTGTGTTTTTGTTTATTGTTATTGTAGTGTACATTTGATTTTACACTAAGTGAAAAAATATTTACAGACATTTTCACAAATACGCGCATACATAATATATTTAAAAATGAACACATTTTACAAAACAATATTATTATCAACATAAAATTGTTGACACATATCATTTTTTCACCTGACTAATTGGACTAATTTGAGCAGGCTTCAATAAGCACTAGTAATGTTATCATTTCGCGATAAGTCAGAGACGAATTCCCTGCAATGCGCTTAAGATACACCGACTTAAGAGGGCGTCCATCTAAAAGCGTTATGACGCCAACGTTCAAGAGATGGCGTTATTTTCCATATCGGTGCGCGTTGTAGTCAGAATGGAGAGCCACTTTATTCTTTCACGGACTGCCGTTCTAATAAAAACTAATGTTGCGCGCAACGCGCGATGCCTTGTCGCGGTAGCCATTTGCGGCGTCTCCGCGTTACATTATGAGCTCTCGCGCCTAACTAGAATAATTATTTTAAATAGCTACTGTTCATTAAAATGTATGTAAAAACGAACAAAATAGAAAATACAATATCCAACTTAGTTTGAATAATTTTGATAACTTTATTACCTTTGTTGTTATAATGTGTCTTTGTAGGATATACGTATTTGTACTTCGTACTTACTTATTCTATGCTAGCACGCGTTATAATAATAATAATAAAAACGTTATAAAAAGGGTTTCACGAGGAAAGTTTAGAACATTATTTCTTATCTTACTACAACATTAATAAAGTTAATCTACGATAATTTTTTTGTAATTAATATAATGCGCATTTTACTTTTATTTTGATGTTTAAAAAAATTCGTTCAGAGAAATAGACGAAGTACAAAGCTCAAATAGTAGCAGAGACGCTCAGTCATATATATATATATATATATATATCTTTATTATAATTTTAAATTGCACGCTTGTTGGAAAGATGAGATCCAGTGGATCGAACACTTTTGCCAAGCCAGATAAGACATTTCTTTTTGTACATGTTAGTGATAAATCTAGATTTTGAATTTTGTAGAAGAATATGTCACTAACAGGTCGCCAAGACATACCCAAAGTTTTTAACGCGCCTTTAATATTTAGTTGAGTAAATTGTTTTTTCGAAACCCATGTTTTATTTTTGTTTTGTGATTCGACCACGCAGGACTTAAAGGCCAAACGGAATTAGAAGAATCGTATCAGACGCAGAGTACGGGGATAGCCTCCGGCGGTTCGCTGACCGCTACCCTGGAGACCAAGGACGCCCGTATAGCCCCCTGAAAAAAAAGTCTGTCTGCTGGAACAATAATTGGACAGGCAAATAGTACTTACAAAGTTCAGATTACAAGCCGGTTGCAATAGTATTCAGGTATAGTAAGTATACATTTAGGCAACCACCGGACTTCACAAGCTGCTGGTAAGTGTATTATTGATCAAATATTTTGGCACAAATCATTTACAATAGTTTTTTTTTCAATACTCAGTACACTTTATCCTTATACAATAATAGTGATTGGTTTTCCTCCACAAGTGTCATGAACAATGTAATTTAACAGAGTTACTTATTTGCATTCTGTGGAGTTAAAACAATTGTTTAATTACATAGAAACAATATTATCTGTACATAGTAATTACAGATGGTCAAAAGGATTGTATTTTGCTTCCTCAGACCAAAACCGTTTAATATTAATCATTTCATATATATTTTTATTTTTTTTTTGTACACTTTATAACATTTTATCACGACTATATATTTTGGCTGATTACATAAAATAAATTTGGAGGTTTTCACGACGGGGCATTGTTGCTACGTGACACTCAATACAAATAAATACTTGTCTTCAAATTACTTTTATATTCATACATATCTGTGGTTAGTAATGAAATAATTGTGTATAGATTTTTCGAATTGTTCTGTTTGTCAAAGACAATATTGTCACAATTCAATGTTTTTGCTTGGAGCGTAGAAAGTAAGTAAAACTACTGTTTTAGTACTTTATACTTAGTTCATTTTTGGCATGAACATGTCTTATCGGCCAAATAATTGTTCTGTTCTGTCACATTTTATGTCATTAGCTATTTGACGGTGTATTGAATATTGATTTGATTTAAACCCGTCGTGTAAAGTGTTCAATGTAAACCTAATTTGTAATTTGTTCACCTATATGTTTTTAAAATAATTTAAACGATTTAAATTAGAACACAAAGTCGGAATGTGGTAACATTTTCAATAACGACTACAGACTTACAAACGAACGTTACAAGCATGGCGAAATAAAGGTTAAAATTCAATAGAACGGATGGAACTCATTGATGGAATCATTAGTATAATGTTTAATAATGTAAGTATACAACAGCTGCCTATGCCAAATGTATTAAGTGTTTAAGTCGTAAGTAGATATAGTGTAGGTGTACTACCAAGTCAAATAATATTAACCAAAATATAACTCTTAAAAATAGTTTAACAGTGTTAGGGAAAAAAGAAAAGAAGTAGTTATAGCAACAGATAATCCAGTCTTGACAAAAGTAAATTTTTTGTTGTTGTTGTGGTTTAAGCAAAAAGCATTTTTATTAATATAACAACTAGTTTCCAAAGGTAGCAACTGATGAAGTTTATGATCTTGATCAAGAAAATGTAATAGCAGCAACAGATAACCCAGACTTCAGGATTCTTCTGCGTCTAACGAAAGGCAATTTAGTGTTGTTAAGTTGATAAAAAGTATTTAAGAACAACCATGACTTTTCGAAACGTTCAGACAACTTACCTATACTGAACACTACTAAAGTGTATGATGGTAAAAAATTGAAATGTGTAATATAAGGTAAGGGCAATGTGGAATTTAGAAAATATATATAGTTTAGAAAATACTACCTAATAATAATTTTATAAGTAAATTTAAATTAGCTTGGCGAGCTAAGTGTCTCGGTTTAAGAAAATTAGGCTAAACGGTCAAGGCTGGAAAACAATAGAAAATGTGATGTCATGACAATATCTGGAGTTAATAAATTGATTGTTCCCATTGAAGATGGTAAGTGAAGTTTATTTATTAACGTCAAACAGCAATCAAACAGCAAGGGTGAAGAGTGGCCTACAAACGGCCAGGAAGATGAGAAAAAGCTAGCTGTCATGGAGAGAAAAGATAAGTTCCCTAAACTGGACTCAACGGGGGAAGAGACCGATAGAGGAAGGTTAGGTTAGGTTTGCATTATTTTATACGCCATAATTTTATTTCTGCTTCGGATCGAACACGGTCGACACTGCAACAATAGGTAGGTATAACATTATTAATTAAATTAAAATATTAACATAAAACAAAAACATTCACAATAAATTTAAATATTTATTTTCACAGTCGTGGACTAGGCCTTCTTAGACGTTTTGAGCGAAACACCGGACGTGGAAAAGAAACGTTTGGTTTATCGGCAAAACTGTTCTAGAGGGGAAACCACGGCAAAAAAAATGATCCTTATACTCTACCTCAAGGGTGGTTTGGAAAAGAGTATAATATTGTTATTATAATTATTGCACACAAACACACCAATCATACAAGCACTCTGTAAGTAAGTCAGACTTACCAGACGGGCATCCCCTATTTGTATATTAGATTTGTATACAGATTTATACACAGTCGTTTGCTTGGTGTAATAATTGTTGCCTATACTTGGCTCCTTTAATGGAGTAGTATATATTGCTAGCTATTGGTGTTAGTAAATATCATGAAATGTCAAATGATAATTATGTCTTATTGATTTGATTTTATACATTGTTTTCATTTAATTTTACCGATTTCCATACAACCGAACAGTTGTGGATTTAAGTGCCTAATGAGTAAGTAAACTGTGTAATCTTGACAATTTAGAAAGTAAGCGGTACGCAGAATTTTTTATGAATAAAATTGTTAATATTTATTTGTGCAGTAATGTATTAAAAATGATTATACAAAAATCATTATGAGTGTACAGTTATCTAACCAATACAATAACGGGTATACCAGTAAATGTCACTTAATCAATATGGTTCCTCTTGTAATTCAGTTATGATTAACAAGATCCGTTGACATCCTTTTGTTTTATACCTTGAACGCACACGAATTGTGTACAAGTAAATGCACTCAATTCCACTGGAACAAAACAAACCTGTAAGCCACTCGTCTTTATTAAGTTGTACTGCCGATTTTTCACTTATACTATACATAAATGTTATGAATGTTCATTATTATTACTGATTTGAGAAAAACAATAATTTCATTAAAAAGTACCTCAATAGTTTAAACAAATGTACAAGTAAACGAGAAATTAAAAAAAAAAAATGATATGTCATTTATATTATATAATTTAATATATTTTAAACATAATGCAAATTTATTAACTATAGTTATTTAAAAATTATCATCATCTTCATTAGTTCTAGACGTTGTCATGACGAGTGCAGCCTTTGGTCTTAAAATAATGTTTTCGGTTCGCACCAAATTCCTAAAAATACATTTACAAATTCTATTAACGTTATCGAATAAACAACATAAATGTTTTTTAATATGAGTTCACTAATAAACTTACGCTGTGACAAGACCTGAGTTAACACTTGAAACTTTGACCTTTAAAACGTGTGGTAAAGTATATCTAGCATTTAAAAGATTAACTCTTTCCGTCTCACTACCCAAATTAATAACAACAAAGTACGTAGTAACAAAGTACAAAGAACTTGACGATATTGTGGCCAAGTATTTCGAAGGAGATACTGTTGACTCTATCCTGATTGACGCCAATGACAATGGTAATATTGCAAATTATAGCGTTAACAAAATCGTTTTAATTACATTAAATAACTATCACAATGAGGACGAGCACAGAGTACGATCCAGGAGGTTAAGTGTTCCTCAATCTCAAAAGATACCTAATTTAGTTATATTAGTTTCAGAGTATTTTATCTTGAACTAATGCAAAATACTGGGCTATAAGGATAAGGAATTTATATTAGTACATTATCCTAAATGAATCTCTCTATATTATAAAAAAAAATTATTAAGTATCTACAAAGCCATTTAAATAGCCTATGTACATAGGTTTAAATCTTAATGGATAAGTCAAAATGAGACAGTTTTGGTAAATATGAAATAAAATATCCAACTCCGCAGTATCTAAGAATGTGTGCAGTATTTTTTTTTTAACCACAATAATTAAGAAATACAATACCGACAAAAATTTACTATAGAGTCGTTGGTAGATTTACAACTTTTGGTGGAAGATTTATTTTGTAGATTAAAATTATAGCAATAGACCTGTGGCCTTAATGCCGTAGCAATGTAAACAAATGACTCATTTGTATTTTAATATCACAATCTTTTAGGTCATGTTTTTCAAAAAACAGTTTTTATAAATATATTGCTGTTTTGTTCGGAAACAAATAGATTTCCAAAGTGAATACAAAGTATTGGCAAAAAAATACTAAAAAGCCAGTACAGTGGGGTCGGGGCATAGTGGGACGGAGAGGTCACAGGTCTACAGATTTTATTATAACTGAAAGTGATAAAATCACTTTTAAATAAACGCTTCGATGCGAATCTGTGGATAGTATGTTCAAGCAAGTTATAGTGGCTTAGAAGATATCGTGGGACCAGCAATAATGTACTTAAAATTCAATATTTAGCCTTGTGCAGGGTGGATACGATAAGGGTTGATCGTCTGTCTATAAAAATGTACTGTCATAGTTACCCATATATCGTGATGACAATATAATGAAAATATTTTCATTACCTGTTGACACACACATAGCAACCTAGAAACTGACTACGGCCAAAGTGTAAATTAACCCTATTTTTGGAGTTTTTCCTTAATAAAAAACAATTTGGCAACAGGTTTTTAAGAAAATTGCATATGTTATAGTTCCATTTTAGATCTACCTTTGGTCTAATTTTCAGATCTAAATCTCTAAAACTTTGCTTGAAAAAGTGAAATAAAGAAAAAAATTCTATCTCTTCAAAGGGAAATGGTTTATGATATTTTGTTTGTTTGTTAATGATCATTGATAATACTATGTTTAAAAAACAATTCATATAAATTTGGAACATTTTTGACTATTTTTAAAAAAGTTAAATATCATCGTCATTTTAAGTTGAAAAATTTGTACATTTATTAGGAGTTTTTCTCGATTTTGATGGGGATGGGGTGACTTTTTTAATTTTTGGCCTGATAAAGTACCTTCCAGCTATGATTTCTGATCTTAAGAGTTGCTACACGAAGAAATCGGTTCAGCGGTTTACGAGATTTTGTGGGTCCAGCCACAAAAATAAAAAAATAAAACCACATCATTGTAAAAACAATACCTTCTTAGCTCCGCATCGAAGCTAAAATTAGTATTTTTTTAAATATATTGTTCTTTTGTTTCACAAGAGTAAATAAACTGGGTCAAAAGGAACTCTAAATAAATTTTGTTTTATAGTATTTTCTATTTCTTGTTTGTAATTATAAATAATTGCCGAATATTTTTTTTTGCACGGTAGAGCCCTACCAACGTATTACAAAAATGACAGCAAAAACTTTTTTTGTACATTAACTTTGTTAGATTATCCTAAATGAACATCTATAATTATTACTTAATACAATTCGAACGTTTTATTATTTTAAATAAATAACAAACAAAGAAGATTTGTATTTCTTATGAATTTACCCGACTACCTAAAAAACCAATTGAATTTACATCTTTGTTTTAAAGTTTCTATAGATTTTATTCTTTAATATATGTATAATATATATTTTACAACACTATATATCACTACATCAGAATAACTGTCTAGCAATGTACTACAGTCAACAGGTGATGAAAATATTTTCATTAAATTGTTAATTACGATGTATGGGTAACTATGACTGTACATTTTTATAGACAGACGATTAACCCTTATCGTATAACTGGTTTGAACATACTATCCACAGATTTGCACCGAATACTTATATCGAAAAGTAAAAGACAAATTACGGTAGTATACCACATGGGTTTTGCGAATATTTGATTAAGCCAAGGTTAAACGACAAAAGGTGTTAACACCAGTAAAAATGAAATATACTAATTGTAAACCGGAATGCCTAAGTGAAAAAAACTTATAGAAAAAGGATTCAAATAAATCATATTCTGATGACAGTCACAATACATTCTTGTCTTTCATGTAACTTGACATGTAATGATTTCGCAAAGAAAGTTGTCGTCCAGTTCCCTGTGATGACGTCAACGACTAATGTAATTTCGCGGTATGCCCGCAACATTCACTCTCCACAAGCCGTATTGATTTAGAACGGCACCCCTAGCGAGTTCTTTTTCAAGGGGTCGTCGACAGCAGTTGCGCCATCTGCGATAACCCGGGCCATTGTCTACTCGATTGTATGCCGATCGAACAGTAGGGCGTCAGCTAGCAGGACTGTGTAGTTGTACGTCGAGCGGCTGTTTTCAATTCATTCTCTGTTAAAAAAAAAAACCATCCACGTCTTTGTTCAGACTACGCCAGTCAAACGGATTTCACACACAAACGCGTAACGTACAATTGGGTAATATTTTATTATTAATTATAAACCACAATAAATCATATACATATAAATAAATATAATATATTAGAGTGGTCTTTAAAAAGTTGATTTTCGATGTTAAACTCGAGCCTCACAAGGGTTGTAGTTAAAATGGGAATTTATTATAGGATTTCGACACTCAAACCGTGCGCAAATCAACGCATAGTACTTTGCCTTCTCCTCGGCTTAAGCTGAAGTTCTGACGGTTTTACCGTATTAGTATAGTTTCATACCTATACGGACTTTTTTCCTGATAACTTTGTATTTATAATACCAAAAACGCCTATTTTTCACTACCAGTTTTGACAGGACTTTTGGGCATGGTGTACAGTAGGTGTTCGAAAGGCTCTAAGCTGTGTAAACTAAGGAGTAGGAAAAAAGTTTTGCGGGACCACCCTAATATATTTGTATTTAAATCAAATGCGTTTACAGCATAGTCCGGTGTATCCCAATGGAGTTCACTTGTCTTCATTTGTATTTTCGTTGCTTGTTGACAATGTTTGCCGTATTTTTCACACTGAACTCAACATAACATATAGAATGCGCATACGTGCTGTAATATGACCCGTCATGGTACGCCGCCATGTTGTTTACCATTTTTCGGGAAGTATAAATGCTACGTAACTTTTCCATGATGAGTATTAAAATTTAACAGCCTCCGAATAGTGGACGTTTTTATAAACAGCCGACAAAAGATAATGCGCGTTTATTCATATTGAGTTCAGTGAATATTTCACAAAGTCGCCTGTGTTTCGTGAAAGATACGGACATTTTCTTGGCTTTCTTATGAGATTAGCCAAAAGTTATTGTTAATAGTTTCGTTTTGACATCTGTATCAATGATAAAAACTAGGCTTATAAATTGCTACTATCGTTATGTAGATATAAGAAAAATTGTTTTTGAAAAAAATAAAGCTCTGTGGATCACGGGACCCCCTGGTAGGAACTATGCTTAGAATTTAGAGTATGCGAATCAAACGGTTACTATGGTTACTTTGGATACCATGGTTATAAGCCAATTGTTCATTTTGGGTTAGCAACCAAAAATAAACATATTCGTATTCGTATTTAAAGTACTCTCGCCAAACTATTTAGACTGCTATCTTGAAAAATTATTGGGAACTTGACACTATGCGTATCTAGAATTATCGCTACCTGCTGTCATTATTTTTTAAATTTTTATTGAGATCAAATACAATCTGTACAATTTACAGCACAATAAGTATATGTGTTAAGGTTAAGTGCCTACAAGATAGCACTCGCGTCGGTGCATTTGTGAAATATTGACGGCCTATTAGGGCAAAGGAAAATAGAGGTTAGCACCCCTGCACGTATTATCACTCGGTCACCCCCAATTAGCATCCTGCAGTTTGTGATATATGCACTTACTAATTAACTCTTTATGATATATTTCAAGGTCGAAGGAATCAATAAACCACTATGTCACAATCCGAAAATCAAGCAGAAGATATTGAGAGCCAATTTTTGATCGAATTAAAAATAATAAATCGGGAAGGTTTGCAGTAAGTTTTTTTTTATACTTACTATTTTATTTCCATTATAACTCGAGCGTATTTTCTAGACGGTTAATCAGACAACGTAAATTAATGGTGAGCCAGGTTGTCCGTGGTTCAATCAGAGAAGTTGTACTCATAAATCACATCAAAAATGAAAATCGACTATTAGATGTTGTCAAACAAAGGCTCAGGGTAAGCACTTGATTACATCATAGGCCGTCGTCAAATTGTTTACAATATTGTCTACCGATTTTCTAATATATAATGTATTTATGAAATATTAGACGACAACAAAGCCCGTTGATGAGGATCTTAAATCAACCGTACTTGAGTCAATGACGAATCGTGTCAGCGAATTGTTCAACATGCTGATGTTCCAGTTTCTGCCGACCTCAGAACTTTAAAGAAATACGTATTCTTTTGCTTGAACAATGTATGTAAAGCGATTTATGCTCAGTTTTTTAAATGCCGTCAAAGTTATTTTCATAAATCATCTTCCTATTTCAGAATTTACTAATTGAGTGCAGAGTGACGTTAAATATCCTGTCAGAGATGCCGGGCCACATCCGTGTACGTGTGTGATGCGAATTTCAAAGAAAAGTTAAAATAAAAACCCAAACATGCTTGAGTGTATTTTTTTTATTGTTTCTAGATATCATGTATTTAAAATAACTGTATCGTATTGTATTTTTTTTTTTAATCAGTTTAATAGATCATTCGATCTTGAATCATAAAATTATATAAAATCATTGCCAAGGTATATAACAATATAATTTTGAAAATATTTTTAAAACAACCGTTTTCAGTCGATTCAATCTAGTAACCAAATCATTTAGATTTGTATAGAATATCTTACATGCTTTTAATTTTTTTTACGTTTAAAGTAATGGGCTTTAAAAAAACCAAAATCTTTGATATCTTTTCAACAATAGAGACATAAAATAATTTAACTTAACTGATGTTATATTGGTAATATTATTAGATATGAATTTATGCATAATAACTACGAATCGCTTGTGAGAATTAATTGACATAGTAATAAAATCAATTATAATTATATTGTTTTTGTTTTTGAATGCTTACTTCGTGCAAGCATTTGTGTATGCAATAGGTGACTGTTTAAACATGTACACTAAACTTCACAATATCAAAGTATATTTTCTCGTATTTTAATAAAGAGTTTTAACATCACGAGACGAATAAATAACACAACTTAAAATATGTGTTGAACAGGTTTCTGTGGTAGACAATACATTTTACAATTACTAAACACAATAATAACGATGATAGATCAACACAATATTCCCAAAAGGAGTTAAATGAATATAAAAAAATGCCAGTAGGGTGGGTTCGGAGCAAAATGCCAAAAACTATACTTAACAATAAAAATGCCATCCCTTTTGGGGTAGGGGGTCAAGATACAACACAAAATAATATTGGTCTTATTTCCAGTTTTGCCCTACTAAAAAAGTATAGTAATAAATAGAGTATCTACTTCTTCAACGGTGAAGGTATAAATTCTATTTTCTTGGGTTTTTTTTAAACAAATCATGATAGAGTATATTTAGAATGTACGAGTAAAATAGAATATGCTTTTATAATAAAATAAAATAAAAATATAGGTTATAATTTCAACTTTTCGAAAACTGTAACCGTGTTAAAATGTTTACCTTCAAATATGTATAGGTAATATGTTTTCGATTTTAGTGATATTTTTTAGTCCACACCAATATACCACATTTGATTAAAGGAATATAAAATAATTTTTTAAAAAAAAGGTCTTACTGTTTGAAATACTTATAATAATATTTGAGCCCATTAAAAAAAAGTCGTCAATTCCATATGTAAAAAAAAAAACATCTTAAGCACAAGGATATGAAATTAATTTATAAGTTCTAAGTATACGTAGCAAAATAATATTTTTAATAAAATGTGTTGTCCGGACAGAAGAGGCGCTAGTTATAAAAGCCCAAGGAGAATATTTTATATCAAAACAGTTTATTATGTTTGGCAATTTTCTACAATACCTTCAATAATTTACATTGGTATTTCAATCTATAGTAATTAATATGTACAATAAAGGTATTAACTGGTATAGATTTTAAAATCCACCAAACAGGTATAAACTAAACGTATTTCAGGACTTCGTATCTTGACCCTCAAGTTTAAGGTAAACCCAACTGCGGACATTAAATTATAATTGGCACAACCTCTGAATATTATTATAAAAGAGGGCTTTTCACATCCCTCGAATATGCAACAGCATAGTATAGTACATGGAATTTATTTAAATTTATTCAAACGTAAAATATTATTATATGAAGATTTAATAATATTTTATCGTTTGTTATATTGTTTTGGTTTTTGTGTGATGTACAGCATATAAAAAAGTATAATGTTATTTTATTTCACATAAGTAAATATGCAGTATTTTTCTGGGTTACACTGTTCTTACAACTGTACAATTGGTTCAAAAATCAACACTTCAACTATTTACATTTTATAATATTTTGTATTTTTTGTTTTGTGTTTTTTGTTAACATATTACAAAAAATTATAGCAAATACTTTTTTTGAACATTAAACTTTGTTAAATTTTCCTAAATGAACATTTATAATTATTGCTTTATACAATTGGAACATTTCATTTTCTTAAATAGATAACAAACAATGAAGACTAGTTACAGATTTATATTTATTATTAATTCTCCCGAAGTTTAGGAACCCGACTATCTGAAAAACCAAATGAATTTAGATATTTGTTTTTAAGTGTAGATTTTGATCTTTAATATATTTACAATGTATTTATTACAACACTATCTATCATTTCACCAAAACAGCTGTATAGCAAAGAACTGTAAAGAATTTGTAAAAAAATGTTTTTACTACATATTTCAAAAAATTGTATTACAAATAACGAACCTGACTAACACATATTCGTAGGTATCAGTAGTTATAACTTATATGTCTACAAACAGTATTTTTAATTATAATAAAGTTATCTATATTGTACAACGATATGTTTATAAGCTGTTGAATATTTATATAACAAATATTGCACTATACATAATTGACAATATGTCTGTTGGTATCATAAAGTTTTTAGGGTTAACTTTATAAGAAGTGTAATGTTCTACAAATACAATATTTAACACTGATTATTTATTTACAAAACAAGTATTTAATATGTGTATGTAACAACATCCTATTGCCGTGAAAAAAGTCCAACACAAATTATAAATTTAAATTAACCTAATTTGGAAAAGCAACCTTTATGCTTTACAAAATATAAATCCTAAGGTTGTGTTTTAGTGGTTATAAAATCCAAACTGTAGAATTATACAGTGGACTAGTAACCAAAGCAATCGATCGAAAATAATATCTCCTAACATTTGTATTACAAAACATCAAAATAGGTCAAATTGTAGGGTACTGAATTAAATTAAAAATAATTGTTTTAACCATTCTCCTACTTCGGAGGGATGTTTTTTTATCACCGCCTTCATTTTATAAGGCTTCTCAATTAAAACACATAGTACAGGATTTCTACCTAAACATTTTATCATGTAACAATTAAAAATGTCATTTAAAAAAAATAATTAAACCTGTACTGCAAATGTGTGTAGCAGTTTGTTTGATTCTTTTTGGAAAATAAGTGTCAATAATTAATTTGCATATTGTTACAAAACAACGATGTTTTATAATTTTTTCTGTTAAGCTTTTGGTTCTTTATTAAATTTAAACTGTAAAATTAAATGATAATTTCACATGTGTGTATAGCTATTAAATAATGTGCAACTAAATCATATTAATAAAAGTTGTTAAAAATATAACATGTTGTTATTTACTGTTTGAACTGATTGTCATTTATAGCTACCAATTTTAATAAATTTTATAATTTTTTTGAAAACTTATAATAATTCGCCACGAAGCGTTAAACTTAAATTTTGAATTCTGTATGACTTTCCCAAGGGTTATCCAAATGGGAATCATATCGGATCGATTAAGACTTATGTTTATTTTATCGAATTGTATAGGTTGTTCTTGAAGAATTTTTCGACT
Organism: Adelges cooleyi; assembly: GCF_023614345.1. NCBI lineage: Eukaryota > Metazoa > Arthropoda > Insecta > Hemiptera > Adelgidae > Adelges > Adelges cooleyi. The sequence continues at coordinate 97,210 of NW_026095838.1, read as the reverse complement.
TTCTGAAGAAACCTAAAAAATATATGGTATGTTCCTGATTATGCTAATAAAATAATAATGCAATGCTAATCTGTAGATGTTAAAATGTATTAAATACATTGGTTTTCCTCGGATGAAAAAAAATATATGAATGAAGGCGATATTTTCTCATTTTAATATAATTCATTAATATTTTACTTGGTATTTCGACAAAGCCTAACAGGTTGTCTGTAATAAAAATAACAAAAAAAAAATTGTTAAAACGGTAAAATGTATTTATAAACTGTAAAGTATATTTTATGGAAAAAACATTAGGTACCGACTTGTAATGAGTAATTTCTGCCCGTAGCCTCCTATAAAAAGGTTAACTATTTACAAAATTTGCAAACGCATAAAAGATTCATTATTATCTTAAAAGTATAAAAAAATAAATTATACATATATATATATATATATATATATATATATATGTAAAATATATTATATGTACAGTTGCCAATTGATTACTTATTTATTGAACGGTTATAAAATGATCCTTGAGGAATAAAAAAATAATACTAAATAATTTAATATTTTGCACCACGGTGATTTCCTAACCTTAAATTATAATTTTTTTTTAATTGATAAAATGGTTGTCCAACCCTAGAAAAAAATGTTTTTATTTAAAATGTGTGTTTATTAGTCTGACAGTGAAACAGTATTTTCGTCTTAAACTACATCTAGACCGTTGCTAGTTAATGAGTTGGCTAATGGCTTTAATTTTTTAGAAAATTTAATAAATTACAGTAATAATAATGGTAATAATTATAGTAATAATAGTTCATACAACAATAAAAAGAATGCTTAGTGAAAAATGTGTAATACGGTAATACTTACCTACTTAAATGATTTGGGATAGAAACTAAGTTTGATTAGTCGGATACAAGTCGGATGTGATGTCTTACCTGTAGGTATAGGTCTGCCTATATAGTGATATTGCCATCAAGTACAATCTACATGAATTTCAAATTATGATTTGTGGCCAATGCAATAGTCGACATGTTTGCTTATAAAAAATTAATATCTGTATTGCTAAAATAATTCCATGTGAACGCCGACAATAAATGCCATCTGGTACGTTTAAAGAAAAAATGAAAATCAAGTTTATGAGACTAGGTTTTTATTTTTACACGAAATGCGCGGAAGTAAATAAACCAGAGAATGAATATGAATTTCAAACCCCTGGATGTCTTCATACCTTGGGCATACTTACAATACATATGAGCTATGACTTAAACCTAACCAAATAAAAACTTATTAAAAAAAAAATTATCAATACCATCTGGATCGGTAACAATATTGTTGTAATATCAATCGTGTGAATGTATTATAATCTATAGTATACGTGGTCGTTTAAACGATTGCAACATTTACATAATAATATATGATATAGGTGTTTATTTTGTACGCGTTTAAACTAATAATTAAACAATGCTAAGTATCATAAAAAAAATGTGTATTTTAATCAATGTCAATTCACTGATTAATATATAATGTATTAAACAATTGAATATTTCTACATATTTTATACTATTTACCAGATTATTTTATGTGTCTTAAACTATTACATTTATTATTTCTATTATTACTATTTATTATTTATTTAAAATGACTTATCAAACTTTATAAATTATAAAATTGGTCTGAAATGTATACTGTGTTACTATAAGTAGCCTGTTAGACAGGAAGTCTATATTGTTTTTTAGAAATAAAAGTTGTTTTTTCTTGGTTAGCTTAATTATACAGTGTGATTCACTAATTTTCTCTCATAATAATTTCAATAAGGTAAAATTATTTTTCAAAACATTTTTGTTTGTGTTATTTTACAACTGAAAACATGTTTTATTAACCACTTATTTTTTTGATAATTTTATATTAAATAATATTTAATTATGATAAAAGATTCAATGCTTATTTAGCATATTGTATATATTTTTTTATAATTTTATTACATAGAAATGCATTTGTTTTTAGATGTAGTTTTTGACACAATAAAGTAAAAGTAAACCAAATGTATTTTTTCTAAAACTGTTCTCATAGACACGTTTACTCTCGATAGCGAGTGATTTGTATGTGTGTACTGTATTAAGTGATTTTATATAATGCGTTCAAATGAAGGATGTTTAACATATTGAATACTCTCTTTGTTTGAGTATACAATAATGTGTTCGATATAAATTGTGTTATAAAGTCCAGACACCATTATCTTTATTTATATGCAGAGTATAATACAGTTAATAATTATAGATTCTACAAATAAATAATAAATTAGCTTTAGTAAGTTTAACCCTTCACTGCATGAATTTTTTTTTAACCATATGCTATAAATGTACTTAATACTACATAAAAAAATTTTAAAAATTTTTTTGAGTTTTGGTTTTATGGAAAACGCTAATTAAAGAATTTGGAACATTATGGAACATTGTGCATACAAAGATGTATAGCATAAGCAAATATAAACAATAAATACAATTATTGTTCCATATATGGAACATTATGCAGTGAGGGTTAACAATACCTGCTAATGTCTAATAACTATAAATATATTTAAATAATGTCTTGATAATAATTGAATAGTTTTATAACATATTCAATATTTTTGATATTTTCATTTAAGTCAGTTATCAATGAATCAAGGTTTATAACTATTTTCTTTTTAATAGTAGCGCAGTTATATCTTATATGAATCATAATTCATGAAACACAATTTTGTATCTCTACATGGTTTTGACCTCTAAACTTTAAGTTATCCAGATTAAAATATTTTTGAATATTGAAAACCATATGCTCAGTTTTATTCAAATTCAACTATAAGAAACTCGTAAAACCATGTAAATATGTTTTAATAACTAAATATTATATTACCTACTTCATTATTTGGGATTTAATGATTTTTCAAATATTTTTGATAGAGACAGTGATTACGATATTTGTTTATAATGGCTACAGTCTAGTAATTATAACTAGAGCAGTGGCGGTTCTGGCATTAAATTGTTGAGGAGGCAACAACTTTGTACCCTCATTGATAAAAAAAGCGCAAAACCCCAACACTTAAAATTTCTTCATACTGGGATACTTCCTTTTTTTAACTGTAACAAAAGACTTTTGCTTATTATCCTAGTTATTAGTTATAATCGCATTACCGGTCATCTAATAAAATAATTATCATTGAAATGTATGAACTTAAGATAAATGTATAATCATAAAAACATATCTAAATACAATTTACAAAAGATGAAATTGTAATCGCTAACGATTTTCTGTATGGATGTTGCTTCATAACCACTATACTGACATATACAGGATTCATTTTGAAAAAAAATAATAAAGCTAATAAGTATAATAATATATTAACTAATAACTTAAGAAGACTAAATAAAACGCCAATTAGTAAACCGGTATCAGAATTAAGTAAAAAATATAGTGATATCAAATTGCGACTGCTGATAAATGATTTAGTGATAATGGGAAATGGCGTTTTAAACAGTTGGCAGTGTCGGTGCTGATGTACATGCTGAATGTCTATGCCCCCTTTCTTCCCCGAGATAAGAACGATCATCGGTCAGTTGCCCACAAAGGCAATATTTTTGTGTCGCCTCTCGCAGAGAATTGCGCATGCGCTATTCGTATTATTTTATGTATGTGTGTGTGTATGTTGTGAACACAACAACATAACGTGAGATATTATCTCACGCCGGCTGCCCTTATGCTACGTGTGTAACAACAGGCAGCGGCCGGCGGACGGCGGCCGTTGCATCCAGACGGTCACCGCTGATACGGAGAGACGTTATTTCAAATTCTTAAATTTTGTTTTCGCTTTCAAAAACAATTATTGTTCATATACATTTTTCGATTGAAAATATTTATTGTAAACCAAAATATCTCATCATAATAACAATATTAAGTACATAGTTTCCTTAATTTTCAAGGGAGGCACCGCCTCCCTTGCCTCCCCGGGAAAACCGCCACTGAACTAGAGCCCTAGTAATTATAATTACCGACTGAAATAATAGATAATATTACTGAACAATTATTTATTTCCCGTTTTTTTGTATAGGAATGAAGACACATTTGATAAAACTATTGGGGCACTTACCTGAAGATAATGATAAATTAAATACCTACAACTTTGATACTTTTCATTGTTAAGTACAACTGTTAAACAGTATAAGGTTAGAATTATCTTCTACTAGTTTGCTGTTTGATCTAGTACTTCTAACCAAAACTATGGGGGTATAAGATATTCTTAACAAAATTATACCTTTTTTAATGATAAATAAAAATGGGATTATCTAATCTGTTTTTAAATGTTTACTTAGTTAAAATAGAGTTAACCTGACCGCTTGATATCCAACCTTTTAATTTCTGATTTGATAATTTTATTATATACATATTAGTGGAATTGGAAATAGCCTCATTAATTTTCCCATTAAATATGTCCATAGCTACGTCTATATCATTTAAATTTTCACAACTTGACCAATCTTAAGTATATATTAACATACTTAAATCAGTCATATTATAATTTATTAAACTTTTTGTAGGCAAAAAGAGCTTTAATAGCAGATTTCGATGAGAACGAGGTAAGAGATAAATAAATATGATGGGATGCTGCAACTTGCAATTGTATCTATTTATTTTATAATTTGTATTATTTCTATTTTTATTTTTATAATATAAGAAAAGTATACATTTCTTAATAAATGGAATGTAGACAGTTTTTGTGTGGTATCAAAACTTTAAGTTCGTCGTAGAGACTTGGTTATCGCTAAGTAAATGGCCATTTTAATGAAAAAGTACATAGATTAATAAAATATGGGCTATGCAATCTTCTAACAAATATGGATATTTTCAAATCAAGAGATAACTGTAAATTTGCAAATTTATATTGACCAAAAATTGAATCATATTTTTAAATCATATGAATAACTTTTACTGAACAAATTCATATTGTTTAGTTTGGTTTCTTTAATACAAATTTATACCCAGAGTAGCTTAATATAAACTAATTTCTGTAAAATATGAAGTGAATGATAATTATTTTAAAAACCTACTAATAGATTATAAATAACATTCAGTCCTGCAAGGTATTTTAATACAGACATTAAAAATACGTTATTTGGTATTGAATACTATTTTTGATAATTCGTTATTAATTATTTAATTATTAAAAATATATCATTTGTATGGTACGGGATACTATTTAGTTAATTTTCCTTTTTTTTTAAATTCAGTAAGATAATCAGTCTGATTTGATAATCTCACCAACATAAAAGCAAGATTACATTATATATTTAGTAAGTATGACGTTTATACGATTATGACCCTAGTTTGATCATTTTTATTATTATAACAGAATTGTTTAATCTAGTTTACAATAATTTTATATTATGCAATATTCTTATTATCTAACTATTATCCCATGCAAAAGGGGCCGTACAACAATTTTTTTCTCTTCACGAGTCTTTATCTGGCAAAAGGTTCACTTTGGACTATAACCTTATAATGTATATATTGATTTATGTGGAAACTTGAAAATTAAATATGTGTTTTGTTCTAGTTATTTATGTGAGGTATTTAAACTACAAGTGTCATATGTTCCGTTTTCCTTGCTTTAATATATCCTTAAGGTACCAAATTTTGTTAATAATATATCTTCTAAAAGACAAGATTGAAGACAAAGCGCATAAGCTTCTACCTGTATTCTTTAACTACAGAATACATATGTAAGATGTGGTAAAACTAATTTATACTTGACAGCCAAATTTTGAAATCGTCAACTAATTTAGGTAAAAAGTAAAAAAAATGTTTTATTTAAATATTAATATAAACAATTTGTGGGAAATTTCAATAAAATTATTATTATTTTATACCAAATAATATTAAATTATAACATATACTTATAAGTTATGTATATACACTTATATAATGTAATTTTTTATGAATTTTACATTATATAATTTTACGTGTATAGTGAATACGATTAATTCGAGAATTGATAAATATCTAACTACAATTTTCAATAAAGATAAGAACCTAACTAAAGGCAATGTTTTTGATATTAAAATACGAAATTTCTCTTGGCGGGTTTTTGGTAAAATCGATGTTGGTACTATCTGTAGTATTACACATTTTATAGGTTATATAACATTTATTTATTATCACGCGTTATCATTTTTTGGAAGAACTACCCCCAACTCCAATAAGACCATCCGGTGAACGTCAAATTTTATTTTTATTACCAAGAAAATATACAATCGACAAAATTTTATTTTGAAGAGCTAGCCTAAACAAAATCTTCGCTGGACGGATTACAACGGCGTTACATAACTTTTTTCAGCGCGTAAAATATGTGTTAGAAGATGCAAGTTCCTCGTGAACTGAGCAGTTTTAGCGCATACTTACCTATGAACCAAAATGCAAGATTAAGAGTTTGTATATAGATTAATGTAGGTTTTTTTTCGATAATAATACTAGGGACCAAGTTATTGATCATGGGCTTTTTTTTCAAACTCGTATATCATTTTCGTTACAAAACATATGCTAATGTGTAGATAAACTCTTACTCTTTACTTTTAACATAGGTAAGTACTTGCTAAATATGCTCAGTTCGCCAGAAACTAACATCACCTAATACAGATTTAGTTCTTACTGAATCATAAAGATCGTAAAGATAAATCATGAAGATCGGAGTACTTTTTCTACTACTTGTAGTGTAGGTATAAATACAAAGAAGTAAAGACACATCAACGTAAATCAAACCACCACAATCAAAGTTACGCGATTTTTTTATTCGAATAAAACGTTATTTGAATAAACATTTCACAGTTTATTAAAATAATGTTTTTTGATTCATTCGAATAAAAGAAATATTTATACAAAAAATTGGCTTCCTATATTTACTGGTTTTACATATTTTCTAAATGTAGTATATATTAGATTTATACGAAATCATATTTTCAAATATAGTTACTTAAAACTATTTAAAATCTATTTATTTAAATTATTTTAATCATTTTAAATATTTTATTCGACCCATTCAAATATTATTTTCATATTACATACAATGTAGCGTATTACACACAAAAATAGACTCTGTAATATTTATTATTTCACTAGACTGACAATTATACTGAATAAATGATAATGAAACTTTTATATTCGTACATACATATATATTTTCAAAAACAAATTTATATATAAAAAAAATAAACCTCCTGAAATAAATTTAAACTAGGAACATCTATTTGGAATTTTTTATTTACTGTACGTAGGTATTCTCAGTATTTTAATTTGAACGTTTTATAAATTTGTTTTTATTATTAATCTGTCCATTTGGTTTTAAACCCTGCTTGTAACTATCGATACACTAACATTGGAATATTTTTAAATTTAGGCAACACGAAAAAACCAACTTTTTAGACTCAACTTTAGTGTTTTTCTATAACAAAAAAAAATCAAAATTGTTTTTCAGAAAGCAAAAAGAAAGAAGATCATTTTATGTATGACACTGATTTTTAATCTTTTTTGATGGCCGAAGATACTTTAATTTTTCATATTATTTTTTATTTTTTAATTAGTTTTGTTAACTGTTGGCACACGATACCGCTGAACCAATTTCTTCGAGTATGCAACTGTATAGATTATAAATCGTACCTGAAATATACTTTATTGGACCAAAACTTAAAAAAGTCTTTCCTTCTTTTTCAAAATCGAGAAAAATACCAAAAAATTGTACACATTTTTCAACTTATAATTACGATGCTTCATAACTTTTTTAAAAATAGTAGAATTACTTCCAAATTTATATTGATTATTTTTATTAGTGAATACGGAATGTACGAATACTTCCACTTTATCCATTTATAAAATATTATTTAAATTAATTTTACTTAATTATAAATAAAATCACAGAAAAATATAGTAACATGTAATGTCAAACCTTTGATCATTACTGCTTTCTTGCTACTCATTTTCACAAGACTCGCTCTGCGACGTCGAAGCATCAGAATTTTTCTATGTACGTACGAATTTAAAAATAGTAAGAAATAATCGTAATTGATACTTATTTTGACTTATTGAGTTTTTATAATTTTTCCATTTGAGGAGTGATTTAATATTTTATTTGTTTTTTTATTTTTGATAATCGCTTCTTTTTAGGAAAACTTTCCATTTTAATTTGTATTAACCTTATATAAAACCAGCACAGTGTGTAAACACAGGTAAATGCATGACGTGCAGCAAAGTACTATAGCTTGTTTGTACTATTATTTGTACTATTTCATTAGACTTATTGTACATATAAGTACGAATACCGAGTATTTCTATTTACACTCTTCCGGACTTTTTGGACATCTATCATTAATATCATATATGGTATATCGATAACTATGGCCCAGTCAATAACTTGAAAGGTATTAAACGGGTCAAACAAGTTTATCAAATAAGGGATAAGTAATCTGAAAACAGATTTGAATTCTTCATGAAGTTTACTTGAGATCGATCAGCGTACATTTTTGATATCTTATTCCTACTACGCATAAAACACGTTTGAACATTTTATCAAATTTGGAAAGGGTTAAACTTAAAAATTGAAAAAAGTGATCTCAAGTAAACATCATGACGACTTCATATCTGGTTTTAGATTGATTATCGGATCACTGGTTCAGTCTGTGCGATGGACCAAAAATTATGTGTTTTGGCTAAAAAACGGTCGGTATCCAGGAGCCTTAAACTGAACTTTTTAAAGTTTTGAACACAAGAACTGGCACCGCCTAAACGCGTATGGTTAAACGATTCCTGTTTTCATATACGTCAAGAGTGCCTGACTCATATAAAAAAAAACAGTCATTTTCTTAACGAATAAATGCACAAAAATCCCAATTGCAGATTCCCGAGAGGTAGATTAATGAGTTCTTACTTATTTGAAATACGTTTTTATTCAGTTAATAAAAAAAAAAAAATTTTTTTTTATTTAGTTTACAAATAAAGTCGCGCATTTGTAGCTACTAATTGGTATTCAATACACATTTTTTAAATGTATCAATATGTATACTTACCAATTGAAGGACACAGGGAAAAACGGTAATAGTCACAATATAAACATTTTTTTTTAAATAGTTTTTTTCAATTTATGCCAATAATTTTTTTTACTTATGTCAAAAGATTATTTAAGTAAATACATTTATCATTAGAGTGGCATTTAATGTGATTTTTTTGTTTTCATGTAAGAGGTAGAGCAATTCACGAACTTTGTTTTTGCTATACTCTAAAATTTTCATAATGTCACAACTACCGTTTTTACCCTGTGCCCTTCAATTATAATTTACAACGAGTACAACACGGTTATCTATATAGGGTAGACAAATTCAAAGTATAATTAATTAAATATTGTTGTGGTTATTTTACCTATTAGTAAATTCAACATTTTAATACTCATATGAAGGATGGCTTTATTTTTGCAATCTATTCTAGGTCGTGGTATAACTTAGCAAATAAAAAATATTGTTCCAATTGTTTTTCTTTTCCTGGGCGAAGCCGGGTACACAGGCGGTTTGTTAATACGGAAGACGGTTATTTACTAGAAATTCAAAGCATACAAAACAAACAAAATATCGATAGAAATCATACAGTATTTTTGCCGGAAAATATCCGGGTAACTATCAATAGACATAATAGACACACACATTATTTACTATGCATGCAAGCGCAAAACAACAGAAGATATTAGTTTGAGGCCTAAAATAATAATGTTATTGGAAAACTTGTTTTGAAAAGACTATGTGCATATTATACAGTTAATCTTGAATAAGACATGAGGGATTTAACTGTACGATAGGGTACCCCATTTGGCATTAATTTGTTTTTAAAAAAATGCAAAATTTGAATATAAGATGGCAAGAAGTTCACTAAATATATTATGTCGCGCCTATATAATTTTGTCAGGTATTACCAGGAAGCCATACTTTCACATTTGTGCATTATGACCTCAATACTTTTATTTGATAAAAACAGTGTAAATAGACTTTTGCACCTATGCCACAGTTGGATACTTGTCGGAAACGTATTTGATATATTTATTTACTGTTTTGGATTTTATTTTTCATTTCCTTATAAAACTGGCCTTTATAAGCCTATAACTGTTGAGAGTAAAAGTAATAGTTTTATCACACTGTTAAACATCGGTTTATAATAGATAGATACAATGTACTTCAAAATCTCAATTATTTTGCTTCTAACTTGTTTGATGTTTGTCGAATCCACTGTAACACTAAATAATTCAGAAGTGAGTTTTAATAATTTGTTTTGACTAAAACTATTAGTTTAAAATGATTTCCTTCTAACATTAGGTGTACACGGTGTCCCACAGAGACATGAGAAATTTTGATTAGCTTTGGAAATTGTTCTCAATAAAATGGTTATCTTGAAATTTTCAAAAATGTAACGAAAAAAATAAAAAAAAATATTTAAAAAAAATTCAGCAGAATAAAAACTGATTTCATTTGATATGTCTTTGTGGGACACCTGCACAGCAAGTGTTAAACATTATTTGTTTCTTAAATCATTTATTACACACGAAAAATGTGTAATCATTTTTAGCCTCATCACTGTCCGATTTAATATAGGTACTAATATTTTTTATTTTTATTTTAAAAGTCTTTAAGTCTGTTGGGTATAGTTTTGCATAACTCTTGTCTTAGTGATTTCCATTAAACTAAATAATATTTGTGGAGTACACATATCTTCTATTACAATTACAACAGTTTCTAAATTAGTTAAAAAACAAAAGTTTTTTAGATTTGATTTTTTCCAGAATCAGGAAATTATAATACATAGTACATAATAATACATATACAAACTGTTTGATTGTTAATTGCATATTGTTCTCTAGTCTGCAAAAAAATGTTTGTGAATGAAATTTATTAAATAAGTAAAAAAAAACTTTTCAGTTGTTACACCGTTCTTGGGCAAATATCAGGACTAGATCCGCAATGGCAACGCATTTCAACATAAGCGTACAGCAACTTGAAAATTTAGCGGCAACAAATAATATTCCAAACCTAGGTAACCATTAGACATTTTAATTTTTAATTTTATAAAAATTATTTATTGTTGATGCAAAGCTATGACCATTGATTATGTAATAGACATTCATAATCAATGCTATGACTTAGACCTTCCTCTCATATTATCAAGGGAACTCGACTAGAGCTTCCGTTTTTCTATTAGTACTGTTTGAGCAGAGCGATCAACATTGTATGTTATTAATTAATAATAATAATAATTATACTGTTACAATATTTAACGTTTAAGTTAAAATAATTGTGTGTGAGGGTAGATTATACGCCTTTTTATGTAGATACAACGCAACAGGTTTACATAGGTGTATATAGAATTTTTTGAATTTTTTTTAATTAAAAACCTCTAATAAAAGTATATTTGCAAAATATATGCTCTGAACATGTGTGTGAGAATTTTTTATTTCACTATATAAATATTGTACAATATTATTTTTTAATTAAATATATTTTATCCTATTTTAAGTAGTTAGTTGCTAATGATTTTAATTTCATATATATTATAACTTATAACCCACTCGCTTTTCCACCGCATACAATTTTTGGAATAAATCATTTATATATTTACTTTCAAGTATAACTTAAATCATAAAAAATTTGGGAAAAAAGTATAAATTTACATTACAAATTAAATTCAACATATATGTATTAGCGTTGTATGTTATTTGATAAAACAATTATTGATTTAATACACTCGATAACAATATTTTTAAATAATAATTTAAGTATATTACATTGTATTTTCCCGGGTTTTGTTAATTAACAAAACGGTGTAAAATTACTCGTAACTATCATCTGAATAAAAGAAACTAAAATTGTAAAAAATACAATAAAATATAAAAGTTGCTTAAAACGGCCAATTTTTTCTTGAATAAAGTATTAGGATATTCAAAAGTGAGTTAACAAAAAATATCTAATAGAACCAGAAAGAGTTTTTATTTGAATTTTTTACAATATGGTGTATTGTTGTATAGTTTTGTCCCATAACTACTTTTCATTTTTTTGGCGATCTGATATCGTTATCCAAAAAAATTAAGTATATGTTGAAATTTTAAATTAAATTTACTTTTTTGCGATATTTCAGACCATGTATCGTTGGAGCAGTTTAGGACGCTTGCAATACTGGTTGTTCGTAATGGATGGAATACTGTAGAGAATATCTTACAAATGCCAACCCACACATGATCGTGCCCATTCAATAAGCTGACTGCTCCAAAAATATTAACGGTTTGTTATAATTTGAACCTGGACCAAATTGTAATATACAACTCAAAAATATACAACTTAAATATTAAAAAAATACCTTGATTTTTTGTCTCATATGAGAAATACATTTTTCTTCTTCTTCTCCTTCACGATCTTCCATATCAACTTCACGCATACCAACAATTCTTATATCATTCTCAATCGCATCAAACCCCTTTTTTCCCTTTCCATCTTTCCTCTTACGTTTATTTTCATCACACTGTATTCTATCAAAGTAACTATCTTAGGACTTAGGCTATTTGTGAGTCGTGAGAAGCACTACTTTGTTCATAAAGTGTGTACATAGTTTCTCATAAATCGTCCAATAATAATAGTTGTCAATAAAAAAACCTATTTTACCATCAAGTTATTATAATGCAGTTAGATTAGATTAGCAACACTGTTATCTATTATCAGTTAAGTTAAGTTAGACTAGCTAGACTGATATTGAACTTGCCTTAAGTATTATTCTTATAAAGAATATCAATCATTATATACTATCTACAGACGCAGATGACAGTGTTATCGACGGGCGTCAATATTATTGTTAAACAGGAATGCTACTGTTTTAAACACCGAACAAATACAAATTTAAATATTTATAGTCATCGTAAGCGAATAAGTTGTTGAAAATTAAAAATTTAAAAGCTAAAGTTGTTTTGAAATTAAAAAAAAAAAAACGGAGTCCATACTTATTTCACGTACAAGGGACGAAGGTAAACATTTTTTAAGTTTTGAAAAATATACGTAAATATATGTACCTACGAATATAGAAAAAATATAATTTCCAAAATATTCATATTTTCCAAAGAAATGAGTGTCTTACATCAAATGAATCGCCCTTTATAAATCTGGGTACTGTGAATATGTTATTAACATTGTTTTATTATTTATTTTCTACACTAACAATTTTTGAATAATATTATAATATTGAACATAGTTGATTTCGAGTATTTGCTGTATTTTTATATTGAAAAACCACTGTTTGAAATAATATGTCATCGCCAATTTAAACAAAAAACAAATCAATACAACACGATAAAACGCATACACTTTCTACATAATATACTACCATGTATGTTTGCTACAGAAACAAATATGTAGGTCTTACGATTTATTTAAAAGGAATATTCTAGTATTATATTTCCCCGTTCTTACGTTTGTTATTAGTCCCCAATAGTCGGGATAAAGGCAAACGAAAAGAAGGTGTAATTTTTAATTAAGAATAAATGAGTCGTTGACTGCAGAAAGGGGACAAAAGTCATTTTTTATGGGTCACCTCTAAAAATCCCCGGTGGTCACCCATCCAGGATCAAACATCAACGGACACAGCTTAACTTGAAGTGCTGCGTGACAGTTCGAGATGTCCACAGTGCCACAACAAGTCCCTAAAATACTATAAAATTATGTTTTCACATTAATTGACACCGTTTTAATTCTTGCTGTCACTTCAACGACGCTTTATCGTGCTAACGTACTTACTCTATTCTGGTTCATAATATACAGGGTGCCATGGAAAGTTCTACCGAGCTTCAAATGAGACATTTATGGTGCTATGGGCTCACAATAAATGGTATTTATTTTTTTAAAATGTTAAAATTATTTAAAATAGCCCGTATCTCATTAAAAAATGTTCTAACAAAAAAAAAATTTGCAGATTTGAAATCAAAAGAAAAAATCTTGTTGAACTGATATGTAGCATGATTTTTTGGTATCTGGTCACACATGCGTCCACAGGTTGGTCACTGAGCAGCCGGCATGTGATCAAAATCAACATATGGCACGCGACACATCATTTTGGGTTAAAATTTTATTCTCAATTCAGTGGTGGTATTAGAATTATTTTATATTCAATATTTAAGAAATTAGTATCAATTTTTTGGTAAAAATGTAATATTTATATAATAGGTTTGTTTCTAATTATTCTCTAGTGTCTAGTCTACTATGAAGAATTATTTTTTTTTTAATTTTCAAGGCATCTCGAATTTGAAATTCAAACAACTTGAAATGATACCTTCTTAAAACATTTGTAATGTCAAATTATGTACATGCTTTTTAAATATAAAGATAAAATAGTTGTTTATTTATTTTGTAGGTTAATCAACCCTTGACAACCCTTACTGGCAAGTTACAAAAAAAAAAAAGTTCGCCAACCTTAGAGCCGAGCCTTGGTCGTTGGCGGAACTTCTAAGGATTTTTTATGTATACAAAAATAAAACATATTGTCTTAATTATAAAGAAGATGGTTTTTTATTAAGTTCATTTAAAGTAATATACTTGATATTGTAAATGCTTATTTAGGTGCCGGAAAAGCCAAAGTGCTAAAAAACCGGTCTACAAAATATAAGCGTCATTAATTAATACTGCGTGTGTAAGGGAATCACATTTCTGCGAACCTCCCAGACATCACTCGCAAAGCTCTTAAATGTATGTACGGCGCACAGTGGTCGAGAGTGAATTCTAGGCGCTCAAAAGTCTTATTAATAAATATGCAAAAAATATCAAAGCAATTATGAATTATTAATTTTAATATGTTTCTTAGACATAACATAAAATTTCAAGGTCATATGTGTACCTGGACGTTTTTTATTACTATTTAAAGTTCAGTTTTTATAGTTTAGCGGTTATTTTGATTTAAAAAAAATAATATTTCATTTACAATTTTTTTACCCTTTGATATTTTTAAACATTTTTTTATTTAACTAGTAGATAACCTAAGGAAAAAAATATATTTTTTAAAAAATTATTTTTTTCAATTTAGTTATGATAATTTTGAATGAAAAATATCAGATGTTTTACATGTTTTTTTTTTTTTAAGAGAGTAGTACTTAAATTTGCCAATTTTTACCCACATAGCAATACATAGGTGTTGTAGAACAAGTATTCAAGTTTATAAAAATATTAATTTTTATTGCGGCAGACAAAAATTAGTTAGTACACAAGGCAAATAAAATAGTACTATTTTATTGTACTCGTACATACCCAAATCTATTACTATGCTGTTTGGAAAGTAAGTACAAGTTAATTTATATGTCTAATGTAATATACAGTGTGATCAATTTAACGTGACACTAATTTTTCAAAAAATAAAAAAAATGCTAAAAAAGATAAAAATAATTATTCTTTTATATTGTAATATAATATCAACAAAAATGTTTCAAAAATAATAATTATAAAAAATATAATAACTTTGTTGTATTTTATAATAACATAAATGAAAATTTCTTAAATAGAAAAATTACAAATTTGCAATTATTATTAACGTTTATACTACAAGGAAGTAAAAACCAACTAATAAGTAGATAAAATGTTGACAGCTTTGAAGCATTATACCTATTCCGTAACAAATTAAATGTCAAACAGCATATTACAATATAAAAGAATAATTATTTTTATCTTTTTTAGCATTTTTTTTATTTTTTGAAAAATTAGTGTCTAAGAAACATATTAAAATTAATAATTCATAATTGTTTTGATATTTTTTGCATATTTATTAATAAGACTTTTGAGCGCCTAGAATTCACTCTCGACCACTGTGCGCCGTACATACATTTAAGAGCTTTGCGAGTGATGTCTGGGAGGTTCGCAGAAATGTGATTCCCTTACACACGCAGTATTAATTAATGACGCTTATATTTTGTAGACCGGTTTTTTAGCACTTTGGCTTTTCCGGCACCTAAATAAGCATTTACAATATCAAGTATATTACTTTAAATGAACTTAATAAAAAACCATCTTCTTTATAATTAAGACAATATGTTTTATTTTTGTATACATAAAAAATCCTTAGAAGTTCCGCCAACGACCAAGGCTCGGCTCTAAGGTTGGCGAACTTTTTTTTTTTTGTAACTTGCCAGTAAGGGTTGTCAAGGGTTGATTAACCTACAAAATAAATAAACAACTATTTTATCTTTATATTTAAAAAGCATGTACATAATTTGACAGTTTGAAAATCGTTTAAAGCCATTACAGAAACTAACACAACACTTATGTAAAAACGATATGTAGGTTCTTACAAAAAGAAAATAAATTATTGTCTATTGAACGCAAAACCAGTGTACTACTACTCACGCACAGTTGCTTTCAAGCAACAAATATATTTAACCTTATAAAAATAATACAATCTATCATAAACCTATACAAAACACAAAATAATGTTTAATAATTTATGATCTAACAAAAAATAATTTTTATTTTGTTGATTTTAACAGTTAAACGGCAAAATGATAGTAGGAAAACGCGCGCATTGAGTGTGATAACCTCTTGCTGATACATGGATTTAAAACAGCTGTGCAAAATATCGTTGGTAACCAAACAAATCGTAAAATGTTGTGGCGGCCCCACATACAGCACTGTAGCGGATGTATGGCCACGAGGCGCCACAGCTAGCGCAACCTAGCTGTCGGCATCGATACCGCCTCAACACATGGTCAGATCGCCAGATCTCGGTAGTTGTGACGAACCGTAGCGAACTTCTCGCATGTGATCAAAGTCACCCAGAGCGCACATATAAATACGCACACGACAACTACCGACTCAATGTCTTCGGACACCGGCCGAGCAACCTTTCGCCTGCATCCGCCACAATGTGTTTACCGACTTTAATAGTACATATGTTATTCCCATAGATGTCGTTGGTGCCACTATGTACATAATTTAAACGTTTTATAACCGTATTTTTAAATTGTTGCTCAGAAGCAACACGGCGCATTGAAGGGTTAATACAATATTTTGCCACAATTTGTATTGTTAAAAATTGCACGGTTATTATGCAAACATGTTGTTAGCAAAGTTAACATGTTGTTTTTTTACAACGACTGTTGTGATGTAAATATATCACAATATCTCTAAAGATCGTATACTTATAATTTTTAACGACTTAAGAACATAATTTGCATAATTTTGGCTCTAAAAAAGAAAAATATCATAACGATATTTATAAAATACCTTTTTGAAAATACCTTTTTATGAATTATATACAGTAAATATAATATGAATAAATGGAAGTTACTACTGTGTTAATAGATATTTGCAACAATGTAGCAGCCTGAATACATATCGGCAAACATATTTTATAAACATTTTTTTACTGTTTTGATTTTTTTTTCAATTCTTAATACAACTGAGGTAAAAATAATCGTTTTATCGCACAGTTACACATAAGTTTATAGTAGATAGATAAAATGCATTTCAAGGTCTTAATTTTGTTACTAAATTGTTTAGTATTTGCTGAATCCGTTGTCGTGAGCGAGGAAATGGTTTGTCTTGATAATTTGTTTTGACTGTTATTCTGAAACTATTAGTTTTTTGTTGGCTAGTTCATATTTGTAATATAGGTCAAATTTTTACTATGGGGGGCCAAAAGGGTATTAGGGACCAGGAATATTTAAATTTATTAGAAAATACTATAAAAAAGTATTAATATAAACAGTACTAAGTAAATTTGGGAAACAAATATTAAAAATCGGTCTTTTAGCCCCTATATAGAAGAACTGTATTAGTTAGCTAGATCATTAATAACACAAGTCAAATTTTTACTATGTACTCATTGTTTTCTGTGAAATTAGTTTTATTTTAGCCTTAAGAGTTTCAATTGAAATCTTTATCATAACTATTGATGATCAAAACAAATTTGTAATAGAATCTACTACAATTGTTTTTTGAAAATAATATATTCGAAGGATAATGTCAAAAATCGAATTAATTTGATTTGAAAGTTCTATGACTCTCTGATTTAATATCTTCTATTAAAATTAATACATTGTCTCAGAATACAATAATCTGAATGGTTATCAGTTGGCCATATTTTCAGAACACATTTTATGTATATATTATGTGTATTTGTTCGTATATAAACAATTATAGTATTAGTCCTCCGACTACACGGCAGGTTGATTTCGTGGTATCACAAAAGTGTCCGGGCCTTACATAGTGTATAAATTAGTTAGAAAACACTAATTTATTAGATTTGATTTTTTCCAGAATCGGGAAATTATCATACATACACATTTGATAAAAAAAAAATGTGGTTTTGTATGATTTGTTCTCAGGAACTTTATCCGGACACTTGTTTATAACTATAGTGCTGGTTTTATCCTATGATGCATGTTAATGATTGTTAATTTTATATTCTCTAGTTTATCTCTAGTTTTATGTTCTCTAAAATAGTAAAAAAAAACTTTTCAGTTACGCCACATATACAATAACCTTGAAGAAACAACCTGGCAGAACATAGAAGTAAAAGGTAACCATTAAAAATGTTTATTTTTAATTTTAAAACCGTTTTTTAGTGTTGACACAATCCTATGACTTAGACCTTTCCATATCCTGAAGGAAACTCAACTAGATCTTCGGATTTTCTTTAAGTACTGTTTGGGCATATAGTGATTCAAATTTTAAGTTCTAGTAATTTTTTAATGAAATATAAATGTTGGCTAATTATTTTTAAATACTTTCATATGTGCATTATATTAAAACATTAAAAAAAAATTGAAATTAATTTATAAAACTTAATTATTATTATTATTTAATAATAATAATACTGTTTAGGTATATTTTACTAATTTAAAAAAACAATCTTTAACGTTTTTTAGAATTGTTTTTTAGTATAGATTATACACTTACATACAATATACCAAGTGCATCAACTTTTCATATGCGTGTATCAAAATTTTCTAATTTGCCGAGATTAAAAACCTGTCATTTTTATATTGTTTATTAAATATTGTATTTTTCTGGGTTTCGTTATTTAACAAAACTGTGTAAAATATAAATAGCATATTATTATTAAAAGAATTCTGACGGTAAAAAAACAATAAACAAGTATTGTTTACAACAAAAAAACATCCAATTTCTCTAAAATAAAGTACTACAATATCAAGATGAATTTTACATGATTTTGGTAATTTGAAAATTGTATTTTTTTTAATGTAAATATATATTTAAGTATTCAAAAGTAAGTAACAAAAAATGTCTAGTATAGCAAGAGTTTTTCATAATTCAGGGTTTTTTGTATAGTTTTGTCTCATAATTAACTTTGGTTTCTTGATTTTCCGATGTCATTATTCTAAATATTTAAGTATATATTAACATTTTAAATTAAATGTACTTTTTGCGACTTTTTTCAACAATATAAGTTATGAGCAGTTTAAGTCGATTGTCGTAGAGTCTGTCAAAGTGGATGGTGAAATTGAAGAGGATCCACAGCAAGCTGACTCATCCTATGATCTCCCAATAAACAATCCATTTGGTCCATAAATATTAACGGTTTGTTATAATTTCAACCTTGGACCAAATTGTTATAATATACAGCTTATAAATATACAACTGAATTACTGAAAAAGTGCCTTGATTGTTTCGTCTCTTTTAAGAAATCCTTTATCTTTTTCTCTTTCGCCTTCGTCTTAACTATGAAGTCGGCCAATCATCAACTTTGCATACACGACCAGTCCTCATACTTATAATTGAGAAATACAATACATATTGGTTATTCTGTACATTGTAATAAATATATGACAACATGTAAAGGGCAATTCATTGATTCTCTTTATAACGGATTCCATATTAAGAAAAATAAAAGATTCTGTATTTTTAAGGATGTTATTTATAGGACGAATAATATTATCCGTGTATTATATTTATTAGGTATATAATTAATAACAAGCACCATTATACTTAACTCCTAAAAGATGCAATTTAACGTGCGTTAATGGAGTTTACCTATACAGTTTGCCTAAGACTTGTGTGTCACTGTGAATGTGGTGTGTTTGTTGCCAGCATCGAAACGTTTATTTGAAAGTGATTTAATACTTTTTTTTTTAATTTTACTATGTAGTATTCATCATAGGGTAATTGAAAATTTGAGAAATATACAAACAAATATTATATTACACGACGTATTATATTTATTAAATCTTCAGTAGTTACAAATTGGATAATACAAATTAATTAAATAATGTATTGATTATTAACAATTTTGTATTTAATATTGTGCATAGTGTATTCCTTGATATGCTTTTGGAATATCTGAATCATATATACATTTTTGTAATATAATTTTGTTTTACAATAAACAAAAAAATTACTAAAAACCTTACAAATTAGTTGGTATTTAAATACTTTGCTAATGGTACTCTTATATTTTTAATTGGAATTGGTGGTATCAAAGTTCAAACCTAAATTTTTGTTTGAAATCTCCCCTTTCTATTTAAATATTAAAAAAAAAAGGTTAAAAAATTAGTTAGATATTTATCTAACTATAGTCCATAAAAGTTGATTTATTATTATTTATAACAATACATTATATATTTTTAACATATTTTAAGTATTCATAATTAAAATTTTTTATTTTAAATATATGTATATAAAACATATACTAGTACTACCCAAAATCTCACGCTATAGAAAAGTCTAAAAACTATCAGCCATTTTTGACAATTTTAAATTTAACAATAAATCTTGTAACATCATATTAATCGTTTATTCTAAATTAAAACAGCAGTTGTAAATTTTGGAAATGTGATTTTCCTCGTAGCTTTGATTTTTTGAAATTAAAATGAATTTTATTTGGAAAAATTGTTTATCTATATTTAATTTCATAATAAATTCATATACTGGATAATTAAACAAATAATATACACGAATAGAATATCTATGAAATAATATTTAACATTTTAAACCTTCTGAAGTAACATTTGTGACCTATTGATTTGATTTTTTGAATTATAACAACGATATTTACATTATTTTTATTATGTATTTTTTTTTTCGATTATAAAAATATATTGTACAATGGTCATTTCACGTGAAATCACTTAATGGTGTGCGACTATACTTCAAAAATGTTATCATACATTCTATATAGGTCCTTAAAAGGTGATTTCACGTGGAATGACCTAGAATAGTTTAACCTTTATTATAATTTATATGTTCAAAATTCAATGATTAAATATATTTATATAGAAAATTAAAATGAATACTAATTATTTGTGTCAACCACCTTGTGATCAAACTTAAGACACTGCCATCTCTTTCACACTCTTGTGTGAAAGCTTGTGGAGTATGCTTACAAGATACGACGTTTTTTTGAAAACAACGGCTTATAAGAACACAGTTTTCTATCAATATTTAAATGTTTATGTATATAATTATTATTTACATAAAATTAACTTGTATTATTTAATAAGAGTTTATAGTTATAACAGTAATATTTAAAACATTTTGCCCCTGGATGCCGACCATTTTTAAGGAGTTTTGTATAGGCAATATTTTTTGCGTGTACGAAAGTGTCTGTTCTTGTGTTAGTGTGTAAACAAACATTAATGTGCGTGCCGTTGTATTTCCGCTACAGCACCACTCTTATCAGTGGTCATAAAATTATAGCAATAAGACCACCCGGCGACGGTCAAATTGTTTTTTACTACCAAGAAAATATTATATAATCGACAAAATAATATTTTGAAGAGCTAGCCTAAACAAAATCTAGGTAAGTAAGTACGTGCTACATATGCTCAGTTCGCCAGAAACTAACATCACCTAATACAGATTTAGTTCTTACTGAATCATAAAGATCGTAAAGATAAATCATGAAGATCGGAGTACTTTTTCTACTACTTGTAGTGTAGGTATAAATACAAAGAAGTAAAGACACATCAACGTAAATCAAACCGCCACAATCAAAGTTACGCGATTTTTTATTCGAATAAAACGTTATTTGAATAAACATTTCACAGTTTATTAAAATAATGTTTTTTGATTCATTCGAATAAAAAAAATATTTATACAAAAAATTGGCTTCCTATATTTACTGGTTTTACATATTTTCTAAATGTAGTATATATTAGATTTATACGAAATCATATTTTCAAATATAGTTACTTAAAACTATTTAAAATCTATTTATTTAAATTATTTTAATCATTTTAAATATTTTATTCGACCCATTCAAATATTATTTTCATATTACATACAATGTAGCGTATTACACACAAAAATAGACTCTGTAATATTTATTATTTCACTAGACTGACAATTATACTGAATAAATGATAATGAAACTTTTATATTCGTACATACATATATATTTTCAAAAACAAATTTATATATATAAAAATAAACCTCCTGAAATAAATTTAAACTAGGAACATCTATTTGGAATTTTTTATTTACTGTACGTAGGTATTTTCAGTATTTTAATTTGAACGTTTTATAAATTTGTTTTTATTATTAATCTGTCCATTTGGTTTTAAACCCTGCTTGTAACTATCGATACACTAACATTGGAGTATTTTTAAATTTAGGCAACACGAAAAAACCAACTTTTTAGACTCAACTTTAGTGTTTTTCTATAACAAAAAAAAATCAAAATTGTTTTCAGAAAGCAAAAAGAAAGAAGATCATTTTATGTATGACACTGATTTTTAATCATTTTTTTGATGACCGAAGATACTTTAATTTTTCATATTATTTTTTATTTAGTTTTGTTAACTGTTGGCACACGATACCGCTGAACCAATTTCTTCGAGTATGCAACTGTATAGATTATAAATCGTACCTGAAATATACTTTATTGGACCAAAACTTAAAAAAAGTTTTTCCTTCTTTTTCAAAATCGAGAAAAATACCAAAAAATTGTACACATTTTCCAACTTATAATTACGATGCTTCATAACTTTTTTAAAAATAGTAGAATTACTTCCAAATTTATATTGATTATTTTTATTAGTGAATACGGAATGTACGAATACTTCCACTTTATCCATTTATAAAATATTATTTAAATTAATTTTACTTTATTAGAAATAAAATCACAGAAAAATATAGTAAATGTAATGTCAAACCTTTGATCATTACTGCTTTCTTGCTACTCATTTTCACAAGACTCGCTCTGCGACGTCGAAGCATCAGAATTTTCCTATATACGTACGAATTTAAAAATAGTAAGAAATAATCGTAATTGGTACTTATTTTGACTTATTGAGTTTTTATAATTTTTCCATTTGAGGAGTGATTTAATATTTTATTTGTTTTTTCTTATTTTTGATAATCGCTTCTTTTTAGGAAAACTTTCCATTTTAATTTGTATTAACCTTATATAAAACCAGCACAGTGTGTAAACACAGGTAAATGCATGACGTGCAGCAAAGTACTATAGCTTGTTTGTACTATTTCATTAGACTTATTGTACATATAAGTACGAATACCGAGTATTTCTATTTACACTCTTCCGGACTTTTTGGACATCTATCATTAATATCATATATGGTATATCGATAACTATGGCCCAGTCAATAACTTGAAAGGTATTAAACGGGTCAAACAAGTTTATCAAATAAGGGATAAGTAATCTGAAAACAGATTTGAATTCTTCATGAAGTTTACTTGAGATCGATCAGCGTACATTTTTGATATCTTATTCCTACTACGCATAAAACACGTTTGAACATTTTATCAAATTTGGAAAGGGTTAAACTTAAAAATTGAAAAAAGTGATCTCAAGTATACATCATGACGACTTCATATCTGGTTTTAGATTGATTATCGGATCACTGGTTCAGTCTGTGAGATGGACCAAAAATTATGTGTTTTGGCTAAAAAACGGTCGGTATCCAGGAGCCTTAAACTGAACTTTTTAAAGTTTTGAACACAAGAACTGGCACCGCCTAAACGCGTATGGTTAAACGATTCCTGTTTTCATATACGTCAAGAGTGCCTGACTCATATAAAAAAAACCAGTCATTTTCTAAACGAATAAATGGACAAAAATCCCAATTGCAGATTCCCGAGAGGTAGATTAATGAGTTCTTACTTATTTGAAATACGTTTTTATTCAGTTTATAAAAAAAAAAAATATTTTTTTATTTAGTTTACAAATAAAGTCGCGCATTTGTAGCTACTAATTGGTATTCAATACACATTTTTTGTTTTTCAATATGTATACTTTACCAATTGAAGGACACAGGGAAAAACGGTAATAGTCACAATATAAACATTTTTTTTTTAAATAGTTTTTTTCAATTTATGCCAATAATTTTTTTTATTTATGTCAAAAGATTATTTAAGTAAATACATTTATCATTAGAGTGGCATTTAATGTGATTTTTTTGTTTTCATGTAAGAGGTAGAGCAATTCACGAACTTTGTTTTTGCTATACTCTAAAATTTTCATAATGTCACAACTACCGTTTTTACCCTGTGCCCTTCAATTATAATTTACAACGAGTACAACACGGTTATCTATATAGGGTAGACAAATTCAAAGTATAATTAATTAAATATTGTTGTGGTTTTTTTACCTATTAGTAAATTCAACATTTTAATACTCATATGAAGGATGGCTTTATTTTTGCAATCTATTCTAGGTCGTGGTATAACTTAGCAAATAAAAAATATTGTTCCAATTGTTTTTCTTTTCCTGGGCGAAGCCGGGTACACAGGCGGTTTGTTAATACGGAAGACGGTTATTTACTAGAAATTCAAAGCATACAAAACAAACAAAATATCGATAGAAATCATACAGTATTTTTGCCGGAAAATATCCGGGTAACTATCAATAGACATAATAGACACACACATTATTTACTATGCATGCAAGCGCAAAACAACAGAAGATATTAGTTTGAGGCCTAAAATAATAATGTTATTGGAAAACTTGTTTTGAAAAGACTATGTGCATATTATACAGTTAATCTTGAATAAGACATGAGGGATTTAACTGTACGATAGGGTACCCCATTTGGCATTAATTTGTTTTTAAAAAAATGCAAAATTTGAATATAAGATGGCAAGAAGTTCACTAAATATATTATGTCGCGCCTATATCATTTTGTCAGGTATTACCAGGAAGCCATACTTTCACAATTGTGCATTATGACCTCAATACTTTTATTTGATAAAAACAGTGTAAATAGACTTTTGCACCTATGCCACAGTTGGATACTTGTCGGAAACGTATTTGATATATTTATTTACTGTTTTGGATTTTATTTTTCATTTCCTTATAAAACTAGCCTTTATAAGCCTATAACTGTTGAGAGTAAAAGTAATAGTTTTATCACACTGTTAAACATCGGTTTATAATAGATAGATACAATGTACTTCAAAATCTCAATTATTTTGCTTCTAACTTGTTTGATGTTTGTCGAATCCACTGTAACACTAAATAATTCAGAAGTGAGTTTTAATAATTTGTTTTGACTAAAACTATTTAAAAGTCTTTAAGTCTGTTGGGTATAGTTTTGCATAACTCTTGTCTTAGTGATTTCCATTAAACTAAATAATATTTGTGAACTTTAGCCAACAATGAAATAACGTTTAAAATAATTTATTTGTACAATTTGTATATTGTGTACTAGCACAATTAGGCTTATAAAACTAATGTGGAGTATACATATCTTCTATTACAATTACAACAGTTTCCAAATTAGTTAAAAAACAAAAGTTTTTTAGATTTGATTTTTTCCAGAATCAGGAAATTATAATACATAGTACATAATAATACGTATACAAACTGTTTGATTGTTAATTGCATATTGTTCTCTAGTCTGCAAAAAAATGTTTGTGAATGAAATTTATTAAATAAGTAAAAAAAAACTTTTCAGTTGTTACAACGTTCTTGGGCAAATATCAGGACTAGAACCGCAATGGCAACGCATTTCAACACAAGCGTACAGCAACTTGAAAATTTAGCGGCAACAAATAATATTCCAAACCTAGGTAACCATTAGACATTTTAATTTTTAATGTTATAAAAATTATTTATTGTTGATGCAAAGCTATGACCATTGATTATGTAATAGACATTCATAATCAATGCTATGACTTAGACCTTCCTCTCATATTATCAAGGGAACTCGACTAGAGCTTCGTTTTTTCTATTAGTACTGTTTGAGCAGAGCGATCAACATTATATGTTATTAATTAATAATAATAAAAATTATACTGTTACAATATTTAACGTTTAAGTTAAAATAATTGTGTGTGAGGGTAGATTATACGCCTTTTTATGTGGATACAACGCAACAGGTTTACATAGGTGTATATAGAATTTTTTAATTTTTTAAAATTAAGAACCCCTAATAAAAGTATATTTGCAAAATATATGCTCTGAACATGTGTGTGAGAATTTTTTTATTTCACTATATAAATATTGTACAATATTATTTTTTAATTAAATATATTTTATCCAATTTTAAGTAGTTAGTTGCTAATGATTTTAATTTCATATATATTATAACTTATAACCCACTCGCTTTTCCACCGCATACAATTTTTGGAATAAATCATTTATATATTTACTTTCAAGTATAACTTAAATCATAAAAAATTTGGGAAAAAAGTATAAATTTACATTACAAATTAAATTCAACATATATGTATTAGGGTTGTATGTTATTTGATAAAACAATTATTGATTTAATACACTCGATAACAATATTTTTAAATAATAATTTAAGTATATTATAATGTATTTTCCCGGGTTTTGTTAATTAACAAAACGGTGTAAAATTACTCGTAACTATCATCTGAATAAAAGAAACTATAATTGTAAAAAATACAATAAAATATAAAAGTTGCTTAAAACGGCCAATTTTTTCTTGAATAAAGTATTAGGATATTCAAAAGTGAGTTAACAAAAAATATCTAATAGAACCAGAAAGAGTTTTTATTTGAATTTTTTACAATATGGTGTATTATTGTATAGTTTTGTCCCATAACTACTTTTCATTTTTTTGGCGATCTGATATCGTTATCCAAAAAAATTAAGTATATGTTGAAATTTAAAATTAAATTTACTTTTTTGCGATATTTCAGACAATGTAACGTTGGAGCAGTTTAGGTCGCTTGCAATACAGGTTGTTCGTAATGGATGGAATACTGCAGAGAATATCTTACAAATGCCAACCCACACATGATCGTGCGCATTCAATAAGCTAACTGCTCCAAAAAATATTAACGGTTTGTTATAATTTGAACCTGGACTGAAACTAAATTAAGTATTTAACGCGTTCTTACGTCATAATTATTAAAAAACATTGAAATGTTTATTTTTTTTTAACATATTGAAATGTTGTATATTTTTATTAAAAGGGGTTGGTACTAATTTTAAAATGACAAAATATTAATATGGTAAACAGTTTACGTTATTACAGTCAATAATAATAAGTATAAAAAGTTATCGCAATGCCAGACCTAAAATTGCGCGTCAATTAAGTCCTATTCTATTTTTTTCAACAATTTTATAGAGATTCGTCAGATTTGTTTAAATTAACAATAAAAGATTATCCATGAGTATTATCCTATTCTTATTTGGCTACTATATTTAAATTAAGAAAATTTAAACTAGTTTAATTTAATTTTGTTTAGACGGTGTTGATGAGATAATTATTATTATGGAAGTAATTACGTATAGCCTCCTCGGTCTGCAGATTTGAATCCTCTAGATTTTTACGTATGGGGATATATTAAATCGCTCGTTTATTCTGTAAATATAACTTCTATTGAACACTTAAAAGATCGCATAAGGGAAGCAGTTCAAATTGTAAATAATAATAAAGAGGCTCTAAGAGCGGTAGAGAAATCCTTGATTGAACGAACTCGAATATGTTTAACGAAAAGAGGGGGTATAATAGAAAATAACTTATAGATTGTGTTAAAAACAAAAATAAAATTTAATTTTTGCAAAGATTGCCGACATTTTCATTTTGAAACACAATAATTTTCTTTTTTTTTTACTTTTTAAACTTATAAGCAAGTTAGATTTATATTATATGATGGTCTAAAGGGATGATTATTGATTAATGATGATGACTGTTCATGTCAATTACTAGTTATTATTTAGAATTCTTGTTACTACTATTTATCGTTTTATTCATCAAATCACACTTTTCAAGGCACATTTTTTTTTATACGTTTTAACAAAAAAGGTAAAACTATACTCTACATAAGTTATAGCGAATACTTGTTCTGTATTTGTTCTGATTTCGACTTAATATTACAGCTGTAATTAGTAATTACTATTCATTGCATATGTAATATTTAATAGTATAACTAAAAGAAATATACAACTAATATCAGCTGTAGTTATCAGGGGCGGACTGAGGCCCTGAAGGCCCTGGTGGGTATACATTTTAAAACTACCAAACAAGCGACTCGTGTTAGTTGTTACAATTTTTATTTTAAATAAAATAACTTTTTAAGGAACTTATAACAAAATAAAAAAAATTCTGTAGACTTATACTCAACTAAATTTAATATCATAAAATAAAACAAATAACTTCAATATTACAATTTTTAAACTTTATTATACAAATAAAATAAAAAAATATATATATTTTTGATATAACTAAGTTCAACATAATAAAAAGAAACAAGTTACTTCAATATTAAAATCTTAAATCTTTTTCAATACCTACCTACAAATAAAATAAAAAATTTTCAAAAATAAATTTAATGTTTTTAATTTAAATACGATTTTTAATAATAATTACTAATATTGTTTTAAAAAATTAATAAATTACTAAGCGTTCCAGAACTTCTACCAATAGCATCTATGATTATGTCTGTTTCTGGAATAATATCTGCTTCTATGCTAATCAGCATTAAAGATTCTAATAACTCTTCCTTCATTGCACTCCTCAATTTGTTTTTTATTATTTTTAATTTTGAAAATGCACGTTCGCAGTTCACTTGAGTACAGGAGAGAGTGAGAATATATTTGTATGCTAAGTTTAAGTTAGAAAATGCTGATGTATGTAAATTATATTTATATAAATATTCCAACAAATGTGGTGGACAACTGCAGCAGCCTACTTCTTTTCCAGACTTACAAGTAATTGTTTCAAAATTATCACTAGATTCTGCTGAACTATCGTCAAGACTTTGAGCTTTTGTGTTACTTTTATGTGCAATTTTTTTAAAAGTCTGATTAAAATATGATATAAATTGAAGAAACTCTTCTTTTAATGCGATTCCCGATTCGGCATTTGATTTAAGAGCAACGTAATTTAAATTATCGTCATTAATTAAATGAGGGCCTTTGGCGAATTCTTTAAAACGTTGTGTATTAAATGTGCCTAATACTTCATATATTTTTTCATTTTTTTCAAACCTTTTTTCAAACACATTTATTAGAACATAGTAAATTCTTCGATGAGTATTTACTTTAAAATAGTCATGCGGTGAAATATTCCTGACATCGTCCAAAGCTTTCTCACCGGGCATTTTTTTAATTTAAACAAATGATTGGAATTCGGAAATCGGGATAGTAGTAAATATTAAATACAAAGAATTTGGAACATTCTCATAATTGACGATATTAGTTATTTATATTGGTCCGTGGTCGAATTATCGTAGACACGATTAATGATTTATAAAACATAGATAAGAAAAAGATTTCACGATGCCATGACGTATTGACGTGTATCTAACATAAGAAATTCCAAAAATGAATCTAATAATAACTTTCATAGCCTTCGCGGCTGCAGTCGGACTGTTCCAGTTGTTTTATTTTTATAAATAGTATTATTGTATTCTTCGTTTTCGCCGTAATGATTCGTTTCCGTGGAATTGAAAATTTATTAAAAATAATATATATAGCTCGAGGCCCAAACATAAAATTTCTAGAGGGCCTGGGCGGATATGGCCACCTACCCGCCCTGCCAGTCCGCCCCTGGTAGTTATACAATTTTGATAGTTGGAATAAAAATAAAAATTTGGGCACTAAAACATTGTTGCAACTACTCTTCGGTTTTCGGCGCATAGATTATCTCTAGAAAATTATCTTGAAAGTGGCTTTAATTTATACTAAACATTTTATTAATTAATAAAGAACTACTAAAGCCACTTCAATTATGAAACCTCGAACTTAGTTTCGGAGTTAAGGGGCCTCTACACCAGCATTTATTAAGGAGTATTGTATAGGCAATTTCAAAAAACATTTTGTCACTGTGTTAGTAACTGTTTACTCGTAAATGAACATTAGTGTTAGTGAGCAATTTTATGTATATAATATATATATACATCATAATTCTCCGTATACGGAGTCGCGACCGCGAAAGTGCGATAACAAGATAATAACTTACTATTATTGATTCCATACTATCTAAAATTTTATCGCCTAACGCACGGACAGGTAAATTATATTACTTTAATTGTGTCTGGGGTCGCGTTTATATTATTTCTGTAGGAGTATATACACTGACAAACAGAAGCACGAAGATAATGATTATTACTAGACATTAAAAATTACGAGTTTACTTACTTTTGACAAATATAATAACAACAGACTAGTAGTTATTGATGAAGATTTTAATTATAACTATAGTAATAAATTAATACAATTTTAATATTTAAAGATATTTTTTTGGTTTGTCAACGTTTTTCCGTTTACGTTGTATAGTACTTTATCCGAAGAATATTTCATAGAAATTTGGAACAAAAATCAAAATCGACTATTTTAAAAAAAGTTATAATAAATATGTAATATGTACATTTATATGTGTTTTCCCAATTTTGAAGGGGAAGAGGTGAACTTTAAAAATTTTGCCCCAAGAAATTAACTTTTAGATTAGATTTCTAATATATGAAGTAAGTACATGAAGAAATCGGTTAACGGCATAAAAGATACGTCCAGACACAAAAAACAAAAATAAATACAAATAAAAGCACATCATTGTAAAAACAATACCTTCTCAACTACGCATCGAAGCTAAAATAACAATTGTTTTTCGGTAAAATATGCCGTTCTTAAAAATATAATACATAAGGACTCGTTTTAATCATCAAGACATAATATTATGTAACTCACGGAGCATAATTTAACCTCTCTCTGGACAGTTTTTTTTTTCCCATTATTCTTTATCCTGCGAGATAAGGGTTTTCTATATTTAAATTAATACTTCCTAGTAGACTTATTATTCATTATAATATGAAATACAAATTATATAAAATATGAATTGAGTGAGTATAAGACGTTTTAATAGTATTTTGTTAGACACCGTACATGACAAAATATCTAAAAATAATATCCTTATTTGCAATTTGCGGGTGCCATGCGACGACGACGATAGCGGACGATAAGGAATGTCACGCACTCGCAGGCACAAGTCAATAAACTGTTTGAAACCACAAAATTTGAAATTGAAATTTCACTTTAATACATCATTCTACTTCAAACGTACTGTCCTTAAAAATACTTTGATTTAAATTTTTAAAAAAACATTTGAATTCTTCACAGCATTTTCAAGGCATCGGTCGTGGCACAATTTTAAAATTAATTTCAGTTAATTAATTATTTCAATGTAAAAGAATGAAATTTTTTAACTTTTTTAAACTGAAATAATTAATTAACTAAAAATAATTTTAAAATTGTGCCACGACCGATGCCTTGAAAATGTTTTGAAGAATACAAATATTTTTTCAAAACTTAAATCGGAGTATTCTTAGGAACAGTAGGTTTGAATTAGTATGAGTTGTTTTCGACTAAAAAAACGCAGGTGTAGAGGCCTCTTAAACGTTTGTTTTTTAAATAACTATAAACAAATGTTATTTTACCTATTTAGCTACATGTAAAGGGGCACTTATGTATTTAATCAATAATCATATAAATTTAACTACATAAAATACAGTATTTTCACAATGACTGTTGAAATGTAAACAAATTACTAATAACTGTTAGAATTTTTAAGTTTTAACATTATTTGAACAGTTATGTGTATATGCTATACAGTAAAATATTTTATAGATTTTATTCTGTTGTTGGAAAAATAAGTTTTTTGTTTGAACCTATATTATATTGTAATGTAAGATAATAAGGGAATCTGAATGTATGAACACAATAATTATAAAATTACATGTTAACTAGAATACAAGATATCCAATAGGGCTGTAATTTGGAATAGAATACCTCTTTTTTAAAGATTCGAATATTCGAATAATTGTATAATAATATACATTTCTAATTAGGTTGTAATTCCTACTTATATCAATATAGAATAATTTTATTTTAGTAATTAAAAATATTTTCAGTCCGACTCTACACAGCCCGGACCGATCTAGCCCAATAAAATAAATGTAATTGGCTGGATTACATTCACCGTACAAAGTCTACAGATACATTAATTAGAGCATTTGAATACTTAGTTTGTATTATAATCTTTTATGTTTTAACATATTAACAGTTGTCAATTTTTACAAGAAAATGTGTATAATTTTATTGTAGTTATTAGCTTCAATGCAAAGCAGGGATGCTATTAGTTTTACCATAATGTGTGTTTTTTTTTTGTTGTATACACTGTAACTTTTTTAATACTAGACCAACATCCAAACCATCTGTTTTCCACACAGATTGTTGTAATGTAAACAAACGGTGAATAGGTCCTATAGGTATCACAAACATTGAATATTATAAGAATCTTCGTATTTTACAAATTGTATGGTCTATTATTTATTTTTCTATCGAAAACGAGGTGTTTTTCTTAACATATTTTGTTTTGCAGTTGTTTTTGTATTTAAATGTTTGACCTAATTTAATTCTTGCACGGTAGAATCTCGATGTTTCAATAATTATAGCAAATACCCTGATATATCTAATCATTAATATTTTACGTGTTACACTTAAAAAGCATTTTTAGATAGAATGTCTAGCTTTTTTCAGAAAAGCTAACAATACTTTTTCTAAAAATGAATACAATATTTTCCCACAATTTGTACTGTTTTAAATTGCGCGGTTATTATGCAAACACGTTATTAGCAAATTTAACATGTTGTTTTTTACAACGACTGTTGCGATGTAAATATATCACAATACCTCTAAAGATCGTATACTTATAATTTTTAACGACTTAAGAACATAATTTGAAAATACCCTTTTTGAAAATACCTTTTTATGAATTATACACAGTAAATATAATATGAATATATGGAAGTTACTAATGTGTTAATAGATATTTACAATAATGAAGCAGCCTGAATACATATCGGCAAACATATTTTATAAATATTTATTTACTGTTTTGAATTTTTTTTTTAATTCTTAATACAACTGAGGTAAAAATTAATCGTTTTATCGCACAGCTACATATAAGTTTTTAGTAGATAGATAAAATGCATTTCAAGGTCTTAATTTTGTTACTAATTTTTTTAATATTTGCTGAATCCGTTGTCGTGAGCGAGGAAATGGTTTGTCTTGATAATTTGTTTTGACTGTTATTCTGAAAGTATTAGTTTTTTGTTGGCTAGTTCATATTTGTAATATAGGTCAAATTTTTACTATGCCCCCCCCCTCATAGAAGGGACCAAAAGGCTATTAGAGACTGTTTAATCGACCGCCCAAATATCTATAGACGGGTTGGGTCGGATTATAGCGTGGTTCAATTTTTAAAGGATTCTTAAGATAAAAGGGGATAAAGTGGACTGTATGTTATGGAGATAAAAGATGGTACTAAACAATAAATAGATATGTAGAAATTAAATGCAATAAAAGTGTATGTATTAACAAATGATAATATTAATGTAAAACTATTAAATAATGGGGACAGGGGGGAGAATACTTATAATCTAATGCCACCCGGCGCAACAATATAGAACAACAAATATATTATAATAGATGGTACTTATCGACCATTGATTATTTGCACGGATTGACGTTGATTCGATGATGACAACACATATGAATCTTCCGACACACACACCACCGGTCGGCTGGGCGAGCTAATTATGCACCAGGGTGCATGCGAATCGCATGGGCGATTTTATTATAATGCGTACACTGGCGAACAAAGATAATTAAATCGTCTATGTTTGGGATATTAGATTGCGTCACCGTGGCTTCGAATAAACGGCGTGTTTCTGGGTCTAATACCTTAGCGGCCATATAAAATAATAAAAAACCCGATAAATCCTCCACACCGAGATTTTTTATGGCTGTTACATTATCATTAAACACATCAATAAAACCATTCAATGCGGATAATGACTCTGTAGCAATAGGTTTGAACGAAAATATTCTATCTAAATGTACCGATGCTAAGAGCCGTTGATTTTCATAACGCGTTATGAGAGCGCCCCACGCGTCGTCATAATTGGCGACCGAGAGTGGGAAGGACTTTATTGTGTTTAACGCTGGACCCGATAAACATGATAATAATAGATGAAATCTGTCGATTTTATTAACATTTCTTGCGGAAACAAAAGACTCAAACCGTTCATAGAATGATCGCCATTTTTCGGGACTACCATCAAATTTAGGCAAATCAAAATTCGGTAAATATGTACTGTATTGCGGTTGAGGCGTTATAGGTGTCGATATGTTACTCGCGGAAGTGACTGGCGTTAAAACTGAATTGATTTTAAAAATAAGCGTCTCCATTACGTCAGTAACTGGAGAATCAATACATTCGAATTCTTCGATCAAATCTCGGTCAACCGAAGCTTCAATTACAGCATCTTGGTGTAATCGAAATTGCATAGCAAGGGAATCTAATTGTCGAGAACGAATTTCTAATTCAGGCGTTAGTGATGGGTCACTTTTCGTCCTTTCCGCGATCGCGTATATTTCTTTTATCGATTTTAACGCACGATCGCGTGATAACCGAGCGATAACAAGCGCCTTGTTGTTACCCGTGGTTTTTGCACCTTTTTTCGACATGATTACGTTTTAAGAATATCCGGCCCGAAGGACCAAAATGTTTAATCGACCGCCCGGATATCTATAGACGGGTTGGGTCGGATTATTAGCGTGGTTCAATTTTTAAAGGATTCTTAAGATAAAAGGGGATAAAGTGGACTGTATGTTATGGAGATAAAAGATGGTACTAAACAATAAATAGATATGTAGAAATTAAATGCAATAAAAGTGTATGTATTAACAAATGATAATATTAATGTAAAATTATTAAATAATGGGGACAGGGGGGAGAATACTTATAATCTAATGCCATCCGGCGCAACAATATAGAACAACAAATATATTATAATAGATGGTACTTATCGACCATTGATTATTTACACGGATTGACGTTGATTCGATGATGACAACACATATGAATCTTCCGACACACACACCACCGGTCGGCTGGGCGAGCTAATTATGCACCAGGGTGCATGCGAATCGCATGGGCGATTTTATTTTAATGCGTACGGAGGTACGAGCGAATCGCTAGGGCGATTTCAACAAAACACGACTATGTGTAGTCCGGGCGAATCGCTAGGGCGATTAACTATAATGCGTACAAGGGCACGCGCGAATCGTTAGGACGATTAACAACACAAATGATTTTTTGCTAATTAGCGACCATGAGGCGAAGGCTAATACGCGCAATTGTTATCATTTTAGGTGTAGCCCCGGTTCATAATATGTTTGGTAAGTTTATTGTGTTGAACAATTGGGATGATATTATTTTAGTTAAAAAGCTATTACTTTTTAATATTTTTAGAATTTTGTTGCTGTAGAATTTACTCCAGTTCTACATTTAGCAGTTTTTAATTGGATAAAACTCATTGTCGGTACTCATTAACTTTTTCCTTTTTTTGTTGTTTCATTTTGCGTTCTTAAACTTTGTTTTTTACCCAAATATCTGCTATAGGTATTAGCATTTTATTAGAAACTAATTAAATGGTTAAATAATAAAATATATTGATGATATTTATCCGAAATATATTTTTTAAAATAATACTTACATAATCGGTTGCAAAGAATAATATTATATCAAATAATGATTATAGTACAGTTGAGTGTTAAATCACTATTAAATAAACGCTTCGGTGCTATTCTGTGGATAGTATATTCAATCCAAGCACAGTATGAACCAACACAGTAAGGAAGTATTTATGTGAGGTGCATCTACAAAGCAGCATCAAACGGTTTTGTTAAAAGTGATTTTATCAGAGTAATCCAGTATAGTGGGGTTGGAGCATAGTGGGAACGGGCAGAAGACAGGTCTACAGGAATTATTATATGTGAACGTGATAAAATTACTTTATAAGACACCTCTTTAATACTTTCATAGTTTGTTGGTTTATACTGTGCATGGTTTTGGACTATACTGGTTTGAAATTTCTATCCCAAAAAAGAACTATGTTGATGCAAGGTTAGCTTTCGTGTTCAAAAACAATTATTCTGTTTTACACTGCTGTCAGTATATTTTGTTGAAAACAAAATCGCTATGCTGGTTATTACTACTTTTTACTATTCACATATTCACAATATGAATTTGATTAAATTTTCTTTGGGATTTAATAATAATTGATTTGACCTAACTAATTTCTTACTCTCTGCTGTGCCGTTTTTTGGTTGTTTACTATTATTTTTGGTTCTTAATGACAACACTGCAAAAGTTGTTGCAATTTACATCTATTATTTTTAAATTTTGACCGAAAAGAACCGTTGCCAACGTGAGGTGGTCTTAAAAATAGTATATCCTTTTAAAAATTAATCAACTAATATCAAAAAATATATTTGTATCAATGTGATTCAACAAACAATAAAGTTCAATTTTATTGCCATAAGTTATCCGTTGAACAATTTGTATCATATACATATCTGTAGTATTGTTTTGTTACGGAGAAACCTATAAAATATAATAACATATTTTAGAAAAAAAGTGTTCATATGTATGATAAATACCTAATACTCCCCGTGCCCAATATGTCCCAGTTCCTCTGCGCTGGCTTTTGTTTTAAATTGTAATATTTTAAAGATACCTAATAACTTATGGGTTTTGTAGAGTAAATAACAGGTTAGTAAATGTGTTAAACTCTGTTTCAGAATAATGTAAATATGTTAGTCATAACGAAAAATTACTAATATTGCTTATGTTAATAAATTCGCACAAACAATTCTGCAAAACATATCTAAATTTTGTTGTTTCAATCGACATAACACAAGCCATTCGCCAGTTCGTAAGAAAACCATCAAATCAATCTATTAAACTGCTATACATTTTCAATACAATTGTTCAAGTAAGTAATTTTATCAAACTTCATAAATGGTAAAACTATACACGTTCAATAATATGTTTTTATTCGTTTTTTTTCTAATTTAAAATTTTTTTTCCTCATTTAGACCTTTGAAAACATTTTATCCACCAGTCCTTTTACATCAAGTTCATAATTAAGTAATACTATCGTTTTAAACCATTAAATACAAACCAGGCACAGTATAAACCACCACAAAAGTCAGGTGCAGCGCTTTCAAATTAGCATCAAAGAGCTTATTATTAAGTGATCACTTTTATTTATGACAACTCCTGTAACCCAGTGAACTATCCGTCCCCACTATGCTTTGATCCCATTGTGCATAGGCCCCACTGTACTGACTTGCTCAGGTAAAATCACTTTCAGTTGTTTTAATTCCTGTAAACCTGTGACCTCCCCACCGCCACTGCGCCCCGACCCAACTATGCTTCGTCCCCACTATGCCCGGCCCCACTATACTGGCTGTTTTATTGTAAATCTATAATATGTTTAATCAATGATTTTACTCTGTAATACAACCAGAATATAAGCAAGTGTTTTTTGCAGGCGTGATCTATACATAATACGCGATCAAACATTGTAACAAACATCCTATTGTATCGAATGATTACATTTCAATACATTAAACACCGTAACAACAACACAGTGTTTGGGTAGAATTTAAAAGTTTTTTTTTAATATTTTTCTACTGCCGGTAAATACAAAAGAAAAACATCAAACACGGTTTAAAACTTGATAATTTGTATACAATTTAATAGTAATCTGCTGTTATTGGCTTATTCTTTTTATATATAAAATTTTGAAATAATGTGATTTTTTTTTTTATATTCGAATTTTCTTTTGTATTTATGTTTTTTCTTATGGTAAAATTAAACCTTAACAAGAATAGGTGCCTCACCATTTACTGTGAAAATAATAAGTTACACTAATTGTTAATTACTATCAGCAGTTTTGCACATAAGGTTTTTTCCTGAAAATGATTTTATCACTTTCATTTGTATTAATTCCCGAACACCTAGAAGTAGCCGTCCCAGTATTAATGCTCCGTAACAACCATAACTTGACCACGACATTTAATTTAATTCTTTTTTTTGCTTTTCTTAAAAAAAATATATAAAGGGTTGACTATTCTAAAAGAGTGCAATCAAAAAAATATTTGCACCTTTTCTAATGAAAATGGTTAGGTGTATTTATGGCGATTAATATAATGTTTTTTTTTATTATTTGCAGGTAAAAATGCAACTTTATTATGTTTTAATGTCATGTGCCTTTTTGAATGTCTTGGCCTATAATATGAGTAATTATTTATTTTACGTATTCGAGTAAGTTAAAAAAGAAAAAACTAAACCTAATTTTTTCACAGGGGATTATTTTAAAGCAGTTTACAGTACAAGTCAGTAACCTCCTTTTTCATACATAATTGCTTTTAAGTTTTTTGTTTTTGGAAAAAAAAATTGAAAGTAAATTATTTAAATAATTTAGTAATTTAAATGTAATAAATTTAGACGGACTTATCGACCGTGCTGTTCGCATGAAGTCATTTCGTCATGAAAAATTAAGTAAGGAAAACTTAAAATAATACACTGATATAATATAATGGCTGTGGGGTTATTTAACATAACAGTGTGAGTAACTAGTGTTAAGTTAAATAGTCACCATTTAATTATTTTATACTTTTATTTTGAGAATTTATACTTAAATTATGATTTTATAGTTTTAACTATTATTTGATTATTCTAGATGCATTCGAGTATACCATAAGGGGAATGGTTTTATCAGATGATACTGATTTCGCTTTTGGTAGTTATAAACTATTTTATAATAAAAACATAAATATAACAAGATGCAACTCCCAAAAATAATCCATAACCGTTTCATGGGAATTTCAAGAAAGTATTAAGTTGAATTTATGTGCTCGAGCCAAAAATCCAATCAGAGCTCTATATTTCAAATTATCCTTTATACTTCATATTATGATTGCAGCCCATTTCACTGCATTTAAAAAAATTAAAAAAATTATATTTTCACCGAATAATTAATAAACATTTATTTTGTACCTTGATTTCTGTCTTCAAATATAATATAATATAATTAATTCCAATACAGTTGAACATGTAATCAATTTGTGTTGTCTTAATTTCAGATAAAATGAAGTTTATGGTGGCAATACCAGGTATTAGTTTGCTTAGCTTTTTGTGGTTATATTTCAATACAGTTATTTGATTTTTCATTAGGTATAAACGTGTTTTTGTTTTAATTTCAGAACGTGCAGAACGTGAAAATCTAGACAGTAATAATTACTTTTATAACTTTCCAAACTTAAAATGCTCTATACTACCATACGTACATAACTAATATAGATCGAGAACAATTATGTACTTCTATGGGGATTTCAATTTAGAGTTAGGGTGTACATTAAAGTTGAATTTGTTTTCAATTATAGGATACGTGAGATTCCAGTTACGTTTGCAACAGGAACTAACCAGAGTTACAAGTAAATTAAAAATGATCGATAAGTTAAAAAAATAAACATTAGATCATTTATTTCAAATTCATAAGGCGATATGTTTCTCGCCTAACGTTATAATGATTGTTCGTAAAATTATGTAAATCGTTAATTTAAACGGGACTTCCTACTAAAATCATTTTTATGTATACAACATATTTTACATTAATATAGATTTAGTTTTATCAGTTTTATTGTGAACTCTATAAATAAAAAATGTTTAAAATGGTTTTTATTCGTGTATTGTTATATTTTGACATTTTATATTTTCGTAATAGGTCTTGAACCGGTACCGCTAAATTCAATAAGTAAGTAAATAACTCTTTACACTTAGATTATCAATCTAATTTACTCGAAATTACTCGAATTTAAAAGAAGCAGTCTACTTCTTAATTTCGGCAGCATTGAAATCTAAAGTTTACAAAATACAAGTTTAAGCGCTTTATAATTAATTATCAGTTACATAGAGTGTCTTTGTCAGAGACTTGGATAAATATCTTTCTTTCGATTTTCTCTCCGACTTCTTCCAATTATATTAATTGTGTTATATTGTTGTTACAGCTAAGGAACCGCCTCGGACAGGTATACATGCATATTTTATTAGTATTTACCATTAAAAATCAATACCGAAATATTGCAACTGATTTTAAAACTATTAAATTTAATGACTACATTGACTCAATTAAGTTATTTTTTACCAGCCAGATTTATTTTTTGAGTTGAACGTAGTTGGATGTTAGTGTTAAGATTTAGATAATATGGCAATTATGACAATGAAGGGTCATATTGTCAAACAACCAACCCTAGTCGTTGCCGCCTTAATACTAAATAAAGAAATTTAAACGCTTTACCGGTCTTCTTTACTATATTTTTAACTATCAGTTACATAGTGTCTTCATCTGAGACTTTTTCCGATTATATTGAGATGTTATAATTTTGTTGCAGCTATTAAACTGCCTTCACCAGGTAAGCATGCATTAGTTATTTTATTAGTTATTCATAAATAGCTCTTTAGACTTAAATTATCAATTGAAATTTCTTGAATTAAAAAGAAGCAGTTCACGCCTCGTTTTTGGCAGGAATGAAACCTATCAGTAAACAATCATTAATATAATGTATTATATAAAAAAGTGGTGTCATTATTTGTAGGTTAACTGTATAACTTCTTACCGTTATAAAATGCTACCAAAACTTGAAGTGCTTTATTGTGTTTTACTCCGAATTTTATTATGATCTTTGTCTTTATTAGAGATTTTGGTATTTATTTTTCTTCTGATTTATTTACATAAAATTATTATTATAAAAATAATTATCAAAAAACGTTTAAAATGCAAAATTTTATAAATAGAAGTGACCTGAACTTTAGTTGACTCAGTAAGTTTATTTTTTTTTACTTTACGCTCTAAATTCAAGAATAATATTTTGTTTCTCTTTTGTGCAACCTCATAATTAATTTAATTTATGTTATTTACTATAATATGTTGTTGACTGTCATAGTTCTTTTTCATATTCTTTTTTGCTGGCTGTTTGATTTTATATTACATTTCAAGAGTTTTTGGCCGTTTATAAAAAATGAATGAATAAATAAGTTATTGATAATAATTTTTTACATATCTGAAAATAGAACTGTAACCTCTCTTATTCCAATTTGGTACGTTCCCGCTATGCTTAGAACTCACTGTACTGGCAATTGTATTGTGTATTACAGAAGATCCTATTCCACAACTTGAAGAAATAGTAAAGGTGGCAAATGTCCTAAGGAAAAAAACTAGAAAAGCTTTGTGGGGTCTCCTCATGGAGGATGTTTTTATACCTGAGCAGCGTAAGTATTATAATGTTATAATTTAATTGGTCTTTTAACCATAGTATATACCATATTACTGTGTAGTATACTATACAGAATGAAAAATTTAGTTCACGTTGTATAAAAATACTACGGAAAAAATCAGATGATCGTGAGTGTGTGTTGGTCAACTTTATTAGGGTATTCAGATAACGACACTGGTACTGCATTATATTATCGTGTACATAATATGATGACTATAGTCATCATAACAGTTATCATCATAACTTAAATGATTTCAATGATAATGTTTTTTTTTAAAAATGTTTAGAGTTTTATTTTTTTCCTATATTTTTTATTGTACACTTGTATTATTTGTATCTTGCAGCTACATTTGACAATTAATTTTTTTCATATTTTTTTAGACCAAGATCATCGTTATACTGATGATGAGAGATGTTTTATAGTAGGATTGGCATCGAGTTGTATAAACTACAATTTTGCACGAGCTGTGCGTGTTGATGAAGATCGAAGTACTGACACTGCGCATGAAACTGGTCCTATTTGCGCCGTTATAGGTATAACGGGCGGCGAAAGAAAGTACATAGTTCGAGACTACGAATTTCGAGAAGTAACCCGTGGTCAACCTCATGTATTAATACAAGGTAAATTCGGACACCTTTATAGTCAGTTACTAGATACAGAAATATTACGACAATTAACGGTTAATGTTTTAAGTTAATATCTTTATTAAAGTATTTAAATAAATATCATATTAGATTTCTCACACCAGTTTGTTTTTAATATTTAATACATAAATTGTATGGTACTGTTATAAATATATTTAACTCATGTTTTACATAACTCGCACATATTGTTAAATAATTTTGAAAGTATATAATAAATAAACAGTTTTCCTCTCTATTTAAAGACACGTATGTTGTTTATTTATTGTTTTTATACTTATATACTGCTTACTTCAAACTTAATAGTATAAATTGGAATGTATCAATACAATTTGTTACTATTCAAAAAAATAAAGACGCTGTGCACTCTGTTGTAGCGCTGACAGATGTTTTTTCTAATACTTACTCTTACTTTCTAGTACTTAATGTTTATATCAATAAATGTTTTTGATTTTTTGGGGACATACGATATAGGGGTTGTTCGCCTGCCTCTTCAAATGCAATACAACAAACAACAGGTGTACCTTGGCTTTTGTGGTTAGCCCCCGAAGGGGGATCCCCTACGACCGCGGACCGCTGTAGCGCTAGGCGCTAATTGCGGGCCGGGGAAGGTATGTCGCAAGAGAAGTGATCCTGTAGAAGGGCCACTTCGCATCAGGCCTCTATGCGTACTTTAGTCGCCTTTTACGACAGGCGTACGAAACCTTGGTAGAATTCTGATCCCCTAACCACAGGGATGTCGCGGCTGGTTTTACCCAGCCGCCCGCGCCCCGCGCACGACCGACCCCCCTGAGAGACTCAGTGTGGCCAACCGTGCCTTCCTCGGCCCAGTCGGTCGTTCGACCACCCCTGAGTTGCTGCCCGTGTGGGCGGTGATTTTATCACATCTCTCAGAAAGAAATAAACAATAGTACTTAGTGCTCGGTGCACATCGCGCACACATATGGTCGTGGGTCCTCCACCACTCGGCTCGGGCGCCAATCCTTTTTTGACCATACCTTCGTTTTTTAACTCTCGGCAGAGTGGGTTTTGTAGTGCCCCCGTACCTCGGCTCACCGTTGGTTCTTGCCGGCAGACTCGCGTCTGTGACGCGAACGCGTCGATCAATTCGCGGACGCGGGACAGTTTTGACTCATGCCGGAGTTGGGTTCGCACCCACGCGGTGGGCGTTCAGTACGCCCGGACTCGGTGGCAGTTTTGACTCGTACCCCGGAGTTGGGTTCGCACCCGCGCGGTGGGCGTGCAGTAAGCCCAGACTAAGGGCATTAAGAAACCTTTTACGGATTTATCCGTGCCGGAAGCGAGGCCGCTCTCGCCGGCGGGTTCCCTGATGATGGCTCGGGGTGAGGCAATGTCTTCACCTACGACGGCGGTTTACCAGGACTTCCCTAGCAAATCTTGAGAGCGCGCTGTACAAGCCTCTCGTGGAGACCAGGAGTTCAGGGTCACAGGGCCACAAGTGACCTGCACGGTGGACCGCGAGTTCTAGCCGCTCGCGAGCTGGCCGCGCTGACGGACATTCGTATAAAACGTGCTCAGCGGATTCGAATGGCGCGCCACAGATGCACTCGGTGGTGTCAGAGAGGCCAAGGGAGTTGAGACGACCCTTGAAGTCGCCGTGGCCCGTAAATATCTGAGCTATGTAGTGGTTCAGTTGCAGCGGTGTAGCGAGCCTACGCCTGACCGACGGGAAAAACTTATAGGTCCACCTACCGGTTGTACAATTGTCCCACCTGGACTGCCAAGTATCACAGAGCACTTCCCATAGCTCACGCAAGGCGGTGGCCTTCGCCTCTGGGTCGTTGCCTCTTTGCATTTCTATCTCGGCCTGATATCGAGCCATCAGGTCGAGGGGTAACGTTCCCGCAATAATTTGGAGCGACGAAGTGGCTGCAGTCCTGTACGCGCCAGTAATACCAATCAGGGCTCGTCTCTGCAATTGGGCCATGATTTTAATACCACGGTTGGTTGCTACAACCGGGTACCAAAACTGCACGCCGTAGAGGATTCTCGGGAGAAAGACGCTGTTGTACAGCAGTGGTAAATTCCGTTTATCGTTCCCCCATAGATCTCCGTAGGTTCCTCTTAACCTTGAGAACGTATCGAGGTTTTTTAGTCGGAGGTCCTCGATCTGCTGTCGGAATGAAATGCCGGTACCAATGGTGATGCCCAGGTATTTGGCGTGCTTCGCCGTAGCGATCCTACCGTTGCCGAATTTCACGGTGAAACCAGGTACCAAGTTACCTTTTAAGATGAGAGCAGTGGATTTTTGCGTGGAGAAGCGTAAACCCCTGTCATCACCCCAGCGCTGGACAATCTTTAACACGTCCTCCATTTTCTCGACTATAATCCTGCGAGTCCTTCCGGCAACGAGAACCGCGATGTCGTCTGCATACGCTTGTATGTGCGAGTGGGTAGGGAGCTCCGAAAGGAGTAAGTCCTCC
The DNA here is from genome assembly GCF_023614345.1 of Adelges cooleyi. Taxonomy (NCBI): domain Eukaryota; kingdom Metazoa; phylum Arthropoda; class Insecta; order Hemiptera; family Adelgidae; genus Adelges; species Adelges cooleyi. Next base: position 52,478 of record NW_026095838.1, on the reverse strand, counting down.
ATGGTCACTGACCAGAGCACAGGGCCGAACAAGGAGCCTTGAGGGCACCCCTTTGTGAGTGTGGCAGTCTTGCTCACGCCTCCGAGCGTCATTGTTGCTGTCCGATTCACTAGGTAGCTCAGGGTGAGCTTCCTGATGTTGGCTGAACAGCCCAGTCTGTCCATATCGGACAACAACGTTGACCATTTCAGGTTGTCGAAGGCACCCGAAATGTCAAGAAAGGCACCAAGGACATAATTCTGGTCCGAATCATTGGTCCACGCGAGCAAAGAGTCGATGGCATCGGCAGTCGACCGTCCTTTCTTGAACCCGAATTGATTGGCACTTATATTCGGAGCGATCTCCTGGTTTATGCGGTCACATATCAGAAATTCAACGGCTTTCGAGAGCGTGGGCAGGAGACTAATTGGTCTGTATGAGTTCGGTAGGCATGGGTCCTTATTCGGGCCCTTCCGGATTACCACCACGTCGGCTTTCTTCCACGGCTGTGGAAAAGTACATTGCCTAAAGCAGTCATTGGCTAAGCCTAGTAGGTGCTCGCTGACGTATGGCCATGCCATACGAGCCATTCTACCAGTGATTAGATCCAGGCCGGGAGCCTTATTCGGGGCTGTCCTCCATAATGCTGACTTGAGGTCGACTAGGCTGCTAGTCAGTTCTCTGTCCACACCCATAGGCTGTGGCAGGGGATCCACTGTTAGCTCGTGTGGTATGAGAGTGTCCAGTAATAGCTGAACAGTCTCATCCGGTGAGGTCGTGTGCACACCGTCCGGTTTGGCCAGTGAGCGCAAAACCGTGGACTCGCGGGAGCCCTTCTTTACATAACGGTACACCCTGCCCCAGGGTGCCGTTCCGTCTATGGTGCAAAACTTGCGCCACGAGAGGGTTTTGGCTTTGCGAAGCTCTGCAGTATAACCATTACGAAGCACGTTGTAATGGGCACGGGATTCCTCAGAATTGCTACGGCGCGATATTCTTGCCGCGCGGCGAAGTTCGGCGCGTTTGAGTTTGAGGTCTCGTGACCACCAAGGAGGCGACGGCTTCGGATCGACCAGACGTGTTCGTACCGATTGTTTGGCGGCAGAGGAAATGGCGTCAGATATGACGCTGGCCCTATCGTGTACGTCCCCACGGTTGAGCACGAGTTCTGCGATTTCCAGGGAACGATCGAGCAGTTGACCGAATCTCGCGTGGTTAATTTTGCCCATTTCGACTCTCCTGGCACGAGAGACGGCAGAGACCAGGGAGAGAGACAGATCATATCTGATCACTCTATGGTCACTTGAAGTTTGGTCGGCAATGACACGCCATCGCGTGATATGGTTTGCGATCGCTGGCGTAGATAGCGTAACGTCAATATTCGAGGAGGCCCTCGTGGACGAAAAGGTCGTGAGATTTGATCTCACGTTATTGATGCGTAGATCGTGATCATCAATGAGACTCTCTACGTGTTGGCCCCTGTGGTCAGTCAGGGAGCTGAACCACCGTTCCGAAAATGCATTAGCATCCAACGCCAGGAGATATTCGCCCTGTATGTTTTCAATAACCCTCCTTAGGGCTGTAGCGTGATCAATGGTGGCAATGGAGTATTTGAAGTAACCCGATATGATCGTTAGCCTGGAGTCTCGGCTTTCCACTGACACTGTCGTGAGGAACTCAGTAGTCATGTCCTCCCGTGTGACGACAACCAAGCTCGGGTTCAGGATAGCGACCGCCGCGTAGTGCAGTGCAGAGCGTGCTCCTGTCCGCGCTGCGGGTTTGCTTAAGACAACGCGATAGGGGCTTTGCTCCCACCCTATCAATCTGCCTCCGCGGGTATATGGCTCCTGTATTAGCACAATGTCAGCACATATAGATTGGCAGTACTCTAATAACTGCTCACTCGCTACTGTGCCACGTCCTAGATTGTGCTGCACGATTTTTAGAGCTGTGATGCTCATTGTTCTTTACAAAATTGGGTACGCCTCAACATATCAGCGATAGCTGCTGTTTTCGATGAGCACGTAGGATCCCGAGAATTGTGTTTCCCTTTGCAGTTATTGCACTTGGGGTCGTTGGCGAGGTTAGGGCACGCTTCTTTGATATGGTCCTTTGAGGAGCAGTGGGAACATCTGCGGGCCTCTCTGCATTTGGAGCCAATGTGATTGAAACCAAAGCAGTTATAACACTGCGTCACCTCCTCGAACTTGCTGGTTGGGCACGAATAAAGGCCAATATACAATGCTCTCTTTAACATATGGGAGTGCAGGTTTGGGTGACATTCAACTACCCAGTGTACTGTTGCCTGCTCTTTCGGGCCACGTTTGAAAATTGGCTTTATATATTCTGTCGCTGTCTTTTCATCTACGCCCAAGTCCGGATTTTGGCATGCGATAGACTGCGGGATCAGGTCGGGTCGCAGTGACGAGTCGATGCCTCTAATAAGGACTCTCGGCCACCTTGCGCTTTCGGCTTTCAGTAGGTATGTCTTTTCCTTAGCCACCTCCACTAATGCAGCCCTTGTTTCTTCATTTATCCCTCTAACATAAACCTTGCCCGACTTGGTGGTCTTCATGTCCAATTGGGGCGCCTTTACCCTACCTACAATAGAGGTCCACAGGATCCCTTTAAATGAGCTGACTTCGCTGGAGTCCTTGCCCGCGGTTGTCACTCGGTATGCGGGTGGAGGGGTTGTTTCCCGGTTCACCGCTAATTTTTCTTTTCTCCGCGCTAGTCGCGATTTGGACCTCTTGTCCTTCCTGGACACCGATCGTTCCTTTTTTCTCTTGGCCGACTTGCTCCTATTACGTCCACGTCCCTTCGGCTCCGCGTTGTTCATGTCTACATACAACAAACAACAGTATAATGAAAATTTATTTTGTCAAATGTACCTGTCAACTGTCGATTTATTTATCTTCAAGTCTCTCAACCATGTCTTCGGACTTGCCCTTAAATATTGGTACCAGAATACTTTTCCTCTACAATTCCGGTATTTTCTCGCCTATAACACCGTGATAAGGAAATCTGTCAACCACCCTTTACTGAAGTTGTCTAACACCTGCCATACCTCCACTGGTACTCCAACCGGTCATATCGCTTTCTTTATTTTCATCTTTTTAACCGCATTCCACACTGCTTCCTCCTAGTTAAGTTCACCATACTTAAATTAAATGATACCTGCTCTCTTTCCTCCTTGAACAATCCTCATTCAATAGCCTTTCATAGTACTCTTGCCATCTCTTTTTCACATCCTCATGACACGTCAGAACTTATTTATTTTACTCTTTCATACACCACACATTCTAAAAATATCTGGACTTTTTTTTTTAAATCTTGGGCAATTTATACATACGTTTTTCCTTCTCCTTTGTTCCTAATCTCTCGTACAAACTATCATACTTTTTGCTTGCTTCACTACCTTTTTTGCTTTTTTATTTAATCGTTTGTACTCTAACCAATCCTCTCTCCTTCTATCTTTTTGCTATTTAAAAAACTGAGTCTTTTTCCATCCTCTCTTTTTCTGTGTCATACTACCTTTACTCTCACCTACAACATCCACTGCTACCGTCTTTATACCATTTACTAACCTATTCCAAATGTCATCTACTTTTCTCTCCATGCTCCATAAAACCACAAATCTTCTTCCTTCATTTTCCTCACAAATAACTTTTGTTGACATTTTTATGTCTTTCCTTTGGCACACATACACACGAAAAATCTACACCAATTAACGACACCGGTTATCATAACGAAAAAAATCAGCTGATTTATCTGATAACATAAGAGAGATAAAAGATAAGAGATATGATTTTTACTTTGGAATACAACCGGAAAAATCGACACCGACATCGAAAATTTATCCTTATACATATCCTTCTATAATATAGAAGTATATAGAAACTATATCCTTATATGTCCTTCTTATGAGGGTGGGAATGGAGATGGAAATGGGGATGGGGCGGGTATGAGGCTGGACTGGGTGTGGAATGGAAATGAAAATATTACATTAATGTGATAGGATATAGGAGATAGGGGTAAGAGATAGGAGATTCAGAGATGAGGGATGGGGTTGGGAATGGGGTTGTGGGTGGGAATGGGGGAGGGGCATATATGTTATATTCACATTTTTAAAATTATATGTTGTTTTCACAACTAACAAACTTTAATGAATGGTTAAATTGATTCAAAATAACTAGGCAAGTGAATGTTTTGCCAATAAATCAATTAAGGCCAATTATTAAAAAACTACTTAAAAACTTTTGGCCACAACATAAAATGAATCATCACCTACCTTTCGAGTACCGTGGTTCCCATTGTTACAAACCAAGTATTTATTTTGGGTTAGTAACGAAAAATATTTCAACATAAAAATGTATCCCATGGTGTTGGGGATTCGTATGCAAGCTTTTTTCACCAGTTTACTTTCACGGCCTAATTTTCGGCACTTTATTTATCTGTACCTTTCCTCTTGTTCACTTTCTTTCCTTCACACTAGAAATCTAAGACCATTAACATTCAACTCCTTATTCCTTAGAATTAGTTTTACTATTATTACTCTATCACTTTTACTAACAACTTCTATCACGTTTGCTTTCATCTACTCATCTACTATCACTCCTACACCATTGCCGATACTAGTCTTCCCTGATTATGTTATCTTACATCCTTCTCCGATTTTCTCTGCATTCCTTCCTTTCTCTAGCTATCTACAATATATTTTTAAATAAAACATGTTGGAAGACAATTCGGTATGAATTGAGTTTAGATTTCGTATTTCTATACTAATAGCTACAAACTACATGCATGTTTAATATAATGTATTGTATAATATGTAGTATGTAAGTTTTTTACAAATATAAATTTAAGTTATTCATTTTAAAATTGTATTGCTTGCGAGACAATTTGTATACACGAAAAGAATAATAAATATCTACAATAATCACAATAAGTAAATACAAATAAGTGGCAATACCTTGTTGTGTTATTCAATATTTTATGTTTTTACTCGAGATTAAGAAGTTAATTAAGACTCATAAGTCTCAACATAAACATCCGTCAAATAGATTGCATGTGTTTTTAGCTTCGCAGGGTTTTTAGCTTCTATTAAAGGCGACGAGTTTTTCGTTTTAATTAAGGTTACAGGTCAATTACTACATTTGTTATCAACAAAATGGTCTACCGCCACAAGTCGTAACCCAACCAACGCAACAATAATACATTAAATTGAATTTTTTTAGTCTTGCGGTTATACAAATATAATACTGCTACATTTTTAGTTACTGTGTAGTTGGATGTTTTTTTATGGTTAAGCATAATAAATCAAGACAAGAAAAAATAATAAACCGCCACATTTTATGTTACAGCGATAAATTTATTTAACAAAAAAAAACACAAGCGCCACATTTCTCATAATGACATACAAAAACCAAATGTGTGCAGTTTGGTTTTTTAAAACTCCATTTCTAAATAGCCATAACACCAAATTCTGGTGTCTAGCTAAAATTTAACTAAGTAACTTACAATTAAAATATCAAGCTAGTCGCAAAGGTATTATCCATTTTCCATTTAAACAACACCAAGGCATACTATGTTTTTTTTTTTAACTATGCTTAACTATGTACATTTTTAATACACCTGGGTCTATATTCTACTGCGTTTAAAAGCTTATGAAAATACCTTATGGACTGATTATAGTTATAGTTACGTTTTGACTTGTATTAAAACAAATTTATTTTTTCAGCATTCCAAAGATTTTTCTAGAATATACAATTTTCTAAAAAATCTGCAACCCAGCTAAAGGGAAAAATTAAACTTTGATAACTGTCATTTGTAAGTTGCAATTAGTGAGATTGGATTAACAGTCAATAGGCATCTGCAATATATTTGCATTTTATCTTTGGTTACCATATATGGGTAACAACGGCAACGTATTTTAACAGAAAAACGACCAACCCTAATCGTAACCAACCTAATAGTTAAAATACATGTCGTTACAATACTATTAGTAACGATAGTTGTATCTCTCTATAGATTCACTTAGAAACGTTTATTTATATGTGATTTTATCACATTCAGTCAGCTGGGTCCAACTCAATTCCCGTCCCAATTGTACTGGCTTTATGCTTTATGTATATCGGCCGAAAGCCATACTTTACACACGTAGTCGTTGTCTGTAATCGTTCGCGCAAGGTTTTTTTTTTTATTCAAATTACTTTTCGTTTCACGGATTGTTAAAGGCAGTAGCTGTAAAATAATAAAATATCTATGTGCGCAAATCTTATGTAAATAGTACATTTTGTGAAATTGTCAACTTTTGATGGTTCGGTATAATCCTCGAAGTTACTGTGAGTACAGACAAAAAAAAAAACACATTAATACAAAACCGATACCTTTGCAGCTGTCGCATTGAAAATGAAATATTATTAAATATCTACTTCTAATTTCTTTTCATCATACGAAGAAATATAGCGAAGAACTATAAAATAAAAAGCTATGTGCAATTTTTAGTCGATGGAATAGAACAAAAAGCAATATACGAATACAAATTTCAATACAAACATTGGTTTGAATATCGATTTGAAAAACAAAAAATAAGAAAAACAGCTTTAAGACTGCGTCAGAATAATGTAAATATGCAATCGTATTGTAAAAAAAAACCCGGCTATGTAAATAATTAAACAAAGGAACCCTGCAAAATATATTATGGTTTTACTTTTTTCCGTCGTTATATAAACCCATCTACATATCGCAAGAAAATCACTTTAAGACATTTTAACAAACTGTCCTAAATTTACTAAAATACTTGATCGTTAAAATTATAATATTAGCAAGTAACAGACTTAGTCTTCAAAGTTGGTAAGTACGCATTTTATATCATTTTTTTCTAATATTTCATATTTTTTCCTCAAACTTTTTCGTAACATTAACGTATGAAATATTTTTTTGAAATAATAGCATTAGTTTTATAATTGAATTTTTTCATAGGTTTATTTAGTTTTACCTTTTTTTGTGTATTAGGCTTGCGATAATTTTTTAACCGCCCTGCTAGTTTCAATAAATATATTCTAAAGCATTTTTACAGTTTTTAATTTAAAAGTTTTTTTTTTATATTTTTCTACTGTCGGAAAAATAAAAGAAAAGAAAAACGATTTAAAACTTAATAAATCGTAAACAACTTTTTAATTATGGTCTTTTTTGTAATCGAATTTCCCAATGTATTTATTGTAAAGTTAAACGTTGATAAGACCTATTTCTTTCCCCATTTACTGTGAATATAATAAGTTACACTAACTGTTAATGACTATCAACAGTTTTGCACATAAGGTTCTTTTCTGAAAATAATTTTATCACTTTCATTTGTATTAATTTACTGAACACCTAGAACTATCCGTTCCAGTATTAATGTTCCGTAACAACCATAACTTGACCACGACATTAAATTAATTTTATTTTTTGCTTTTCTTAAAAAAAATATATAAAGGGTTGACTATTCTAAAAGAGTGCAATTAAAAAAATATTTGCACCTTTTCTAATGAAAATGATTAGGTGTATTTATGGCGATTAATATAATGTATTTTTATTATTTGCAGGTAAAAATGCAACTTTATTATGTTTTAATGTCATGTGCCTTTTTGAATGTCTTGGCCTATAATATGAGTAATTATTTATTTTACGTATTCGAGTAGGTTAAAAAAGAAAAAAACTAAACCTAATTTTTTTCACAGGGGATTATTATAAAGCGGTTTACAGTACAAGTCAGTAACCTTCTTTTTCATACATAATTGCTTTTAAGTTTTTTGTTTTTGAAAAAAAAAATTGAAAGTAAATTATTTAAATAATTTAGTAATTTAAATGTAATAAATTTAGATGGACTTATTGACCGTGCTGTTCGCATAAAGTCATTTCGTCATGAAAAATTAAGTAAGGAAAACTTAAAATAATACACTGATATAATATAATGGCTGTGTGGTTATTTAACATACAGAGTAAGTAACTAGCAATAAGTTAAATAGTCACCACTTAATTATTTTATACTTTTATTTTGAGAATTTATACTTAAATTATGATTTTATATTTTTAACTATTATTTGATTATTCTAGATGCATTCGAGTATACCATAAAAAGAATGGTTATATCAGGTCATACTGATTTCGCCTTTGGTAGTTATAAACTATTTTATAATAAAAACATAAATATAACCAGATGAAAGTATTAAGTTAGATTTTTGTGCTCGTGCCAGAAATTTAATAAGAAATCGATATTTTATATTATCTTTTATACATCACATAATTGCAGCTCTGGCTGGATTCTATACACGATATTAAGAACCTGATTTGAATTCGTGATATAAATTTTAAATTTCACTCTTAAATCTAAATGATTCTTCCTGATATACAACAATAGTGTTAGTTCTTTCAACATTAGATAATCTTTATATTTTATTCTACCCTACGTCTGCTTTAAATTACTAATTTATAATGATGACATTTTCACTGCACTTAATAAAATAAAATAAAATCATATTTTTACCGAATAATTTAAAAACATTTATTTTGTATCTTGATTTTTGTCTTAATAATAAAATTAATTTCAATATAATTGAACATGTAATCAATTTGTGTTGTCTTAATTTCAGATAAAATGAAGTTTATGGTGGCAATACCAGGTATTAGTTTGCTTAGCTTTTTGTGGTTATATTTCAATACAGTTATTTGATTTTTCATTAGGTATAAACGTGTTTTTGTTTTAATTTCAGACCGTGCGGAACGTGAAAATCTAAACAGTAATAATTACTTTTATAACTTTCCAAACTTAAAAGGCTTTCTACTACCATACGTACATAACTAATATAGATCGAGAACATTTATGTACTTCTATGAGGATTTCAATTTTGAATTAAGGTGTACATTAAAATTTAACTTTTTTTCACTTTTAGGATACGTGGAATTCCAATTACGATTTCAACAGGAATTAACCAGTGTTACAGGTAAATTAAAAATGATCAATAAGTTAAAAAAATAAAAAAAGATAAACATTAGATTATTTGTTTCAAATTCATAATGCGATATGTTACTTACCTAACGTAAAATGATTGTTCGTAAATCTATGTACATCGTTAATTCAAACGGGACTTCCTACTAAAATCATTTTTATTGTGAATTCTAATTAAAAATGTTTAAAATGGTTTTTATTCGTGTATTGTTTTATTTTGACATTTTATATTTTCGTAACAGGTCTTGAACCGGTACCGCTAAATTCGATAAGTAAGTAAATAACTCTTTACACTTAGATTATCAATCTAATTTACTAGAAATTACTCGAATTTAAAAGAAGCAGTCTACTTCTCAATTTCGGCAGCATTGAAATCTAAAGTTTAAAAAATACAAGTTTAAGCGCTTTATAATTAATTATCAGTTACATAGAGTGTTTTTGTCAGAGACTTGGATATTTATCTTTCTTTCGATTTTCTCTCCGACTTCTTCCAATTATATTAATTGTGATATATTGTTGTTACAGCTAAGAAACCGCCTCGGACACGTATGCATGCACATTTTATTAGTATTTACCATTAAAAATCGTTACCGAAATATTGCAACTGATATTACAACTATTAAATTTAATGACTACATTGACTCAATTAAGTTATTTTTTACCAGCCAGATTTATTTTTTGAGTTGAACGTAGTTGGATGTTAGTGTTAAGATTTAGAAAATATGGCAATTATGACAATGAAGGGTCATATTGTCAAACAACCAACCCTAGTCGTTGCCGCCTTAATACTAAATAAACAAATTTAAACGCTTTACCGGTCTTCTTTACTATATTTTTAACTATCAGTTACACAGTGTCTCCATCTGAGACTTTTTTCCGATTATATTGAGATGTTATATTTTTGTTGCAGCTATTAATCTGCCTTCACCAGGTAAGCATGCATTAGTTATTTTATTAGTTAGTCATAAATAGCTCTTTAGACTTAAATTATCAGTTGAAATTTCTTGAATTAAAAAGAAGCAGTTCACGCCTCGTTAATGGCAGGAATGAAAGCTATCAGTAAAAAATCATTAATATAATCTATTATATAAAAAAGTGGTGTCATTATTTGTAGGTTAACTGTTTAACTTCTTACCGTTATAAAATGCTACCAAAACTTGAAGTACTTAATTGTGTTTTACTCTGAATTTTATTATGATCTGTGTCTTTGTCTTAGATATTTTGGTATTTATTTTTCTTTTGATTTATTTACATAAAATTATTATTATAAAAATAATTATCAAAAAATGTTTAAAATGCATAATTTTCTAAATAGAAGTGACGTGAATTTTAGTTGACTCTGTAAGTTTATTTCTTTAAACTTTACGCTCTAAGTTCAAGAATAATATTTTGATTCTCCTTCGTGCCACCTCAGAATTAATATAATGTATATTATGTACTATAATATGTTATTGTTCTTTTTCATAATTCTGTTTTATATTCTTTTTTGCTGGCTGTTTCATTTTATATTACATTTCAAGAGTTTTTGGCCGTTTATAAAAAATGAATGAATAAATAAGTTATTGACAATATTTTTTACATATCTGAAAATAGAACTGTAACCTCTCCTATTTCAATTTGGTACGTTCCCGCTATGCTTAGAACTCACTGTACTGGCAATTGTATTGTGTATTACAGAAGATCCTATTCCACAACTTGGAGAAATAGTAAAAGTTGCAAATATCCTAAGGAAAAAAACTAGAAAAGCTTTGTGGAGTCTCCTCATGGAAGATGTTTTTTTACCTTTGCAGCGTAAGTATTATATTGTTATAATTTAATTGCTCTTTTAACCATAGTATATACCATATTACTGTGTAGTATACTATACAGAATGAAAAATTGAGTTCACGTTGTATAAAAACACTACAAAAAAAGTTAAATGATCGTGAGTGTGTGTGGGTCTACTTTATTAGGGTATTAAGATAACGAAACTGGTACTGCATTATATTATCGTGTACATAATATGATGACTATAGTCATCATAACAGTTATCATCATAACTTAAATGATTTCAATAATAATGTTTTTTTTTTTAAAAATGTCTAGAGTTTTATTTTTTTCCTATATTTTTTATTGTACACTTGTATTGTTTGTATCTTGCAGCTACATTTGACAATTAATTTTTTTCATATTTTTTTAGACCAAGATCATCGTTATACTGATGATGAGAGATGTTTTATAGTAGGATTGGCATCGAGTTGTATTAACTACGATTTCGCACGAGCTGTGCGTGTTGATGAAGATCGAAGTACTGACACTGCGCATGAAACTGGTCCTATTTGCGCCGTTATAGGTATAATGGGCGGCGAAAGAAAGTACATAGTACGAGACCACGAATTTCGAGAAGTAAACCGTGGTCAACCTCATGTATTAATACAAGGTAAATTCGGACACCTTTATAGTCAGTTACTAGATACAGAAATATTACGATAATTAACGGTTAATGTTTTAAGTTAATATCTTTATTAAAGTATTTAAATAAATATTATATTAGATTTCTCACACCAGTTTGTTTTTAATATTTAATACATATATTGTATGGTACTATTATAAATATATTTAACTCATGCTTTACATAACTCGCACATATCTTTATTGTCAAATAATTTTGAACGTATATAATAAATAAACAGTTTTCCTCACTATTTAATGACACGCCTGTTGTTTATTTATTGTTTTTATACTTATATACTGCTTACTTCAAACTTAATAGTATGAATTGGAATGTATCAATACAACTTGTTACTATTCAAAAAAATAAAGACGCTGTGCACCCTGTTGTAGCGCTGACAGATGTTTTTTCTAATACTTACTCTTACTTTCTAGTACTTAATGTTCATATCAATAAATGTTTTTGATTTTTTTGGGGATATACAATATAGGGGTGGTTCGCCTGCCTCTTCAACGGCAATACAAGAAACAACAGTATAATGAAAATTTACTTTGTCAAATGTACCTGTCAACTGTCGATTTATTAACACATGTAAAACGAGTTTGCGGTCATACAAAATAATATGTAATATAGAATTACTAGATGCCTTCGTTCTATTTTTTTTTTTTTTTATTATAGCCTTTATTGTGTTCTAGTTCATTCTGTATTTTTCAGTTTTGTATTCTAGGTTAGGTTATGAATATAGGTACTTTAAAAAATAATAGAATTTTCGTTTTGTTTTGTGAATCGTTGTAAATCGTCAGTTGGCAATGTCTTGTTCAAAATGGATATTAGTTTAGGTGTTGTGCAAAATGGCATTTTTTTTGTTTTTATTTACAATTGCTGCCTTTGCAATGTTAAACAACATTACAATGTACACAATACTGAACTAAAAAACAATTCGTGCAAACGGTCATAGATAATGAATACGCATTATTCAAATGATAAGATTCGATTGTTTATTAATCCAAAAAAAAAATATCGAATCAAATTCATATGGGAACTATAGTTACTTATTTAAAACAATTTAGCAAAGCCATTGTTATTTTAACGTGATGAACTACATTATATCCACTCAGATCCTTACATTTAATTAACTGAGTGTTAAAAATGTTTTATCAACATGAAGATGTATTAACTATTTCAGACAAAACCTGAATTTTCTGCGGCAAATTTTAGCTATTTAAAATTGAAATTTTGCAGATTGACAAATATTTTGGTTTATTTGCTATAAAACGATAACCTGGTCGGGCGTTTTACCTACTCTAAGTACCTAGTAATAACATAATTGTTAATAAATCCTAACATAGAATTCAATTTAGGTTTAAACCAAAAAAATTAAGCGAACTCATTCGTGCTAAATTACCAATTTTAAAGATGGGCGGTAAGCTTATGATTTTCAGCGGCTGTGAGGATGACGTCGCTGACGCACTTGCATTCCAAAATATATCAATAGTACCCAAAAACTGTTGGAATAATAATTAATATTCTATATATCAGGAAGTATTTCACAATATATAAATATGTTGTTTATCTGTATAATAAAAATACGTAGTTGTTAACCAGGAAATGTTATAGAAAAACAAAGTTGTTTTTGTAAGCACACGTGTATGTGTAGACGCGTGCAACCTTGTGGGTTAATATAAATAGCATTTGATCTAAAGGCTCGGGGCTCAGTATTTCTATTCAGTTTATACATATTACTAGTGTATTACTGTTTCACTGTGTTGTATATATTCTATGTATAATATATCTATTATTGTAATAACTTTATTTGTGTTGAATACTTGATTATCATCACTACTCGCACTCTGATACTATATTTATGTATAGTATTACAACAGTATTGATAAAAACAATTTCAGGCTATGAAAGATTTGTTCGATGAAGCTTTATCATATCTCGTAGATAACAATATTGTAGAAGAAAGTGGTAAAATTAAAATGGCTGATTTTCTCAAGTTTGCGAAAAAGGTCAAGAATATTGACGATATTATACAGAGTTTATATGCAATTGATCCAGTCAACAAACCACGTGAATATTATGGTAAACATTAATTAAATATATACGTTATACATCATATCACACATTTTTTTTTGTCTTTGAAGTCAAACTTTGAAGTAGTTGGTTTTGTCAAAGTATTCTCTTCGGCATTTCGGCATACTTAAGTAGTTTAATTTATATAAATTAAACTACTTAAGTATCCTTTTTTTTTTAACAACACAAATGATTAAATTTTCGATGTTATCAAACAGCGTAGGTGAACATATTAAAAGTGTTTAGCTATTGACGTAAGAAATAGGATATAGGAGATGGGAGATAGGGAGTAAGAGATAGGAGATAGGAGATAGGAGATAAGAGATTAGAGATGAGGGATGGGGTTGGGGACGTATATGTTGCATTCACAACGTTCAAACTAGAGCTAAACTAAAATGAATTCAATAATTTAAGAGGTCATATTTTTATGAATTGTTTTAAGCCAAATATTAAACACTAAAATATTAGCCAGAAATTTGATTTGTTTACTAGCCACCTTAGATGCCAACTTGTTAATATATTATTTCATCATCTTTAATTCCACCGCTACTCTACATTTATTCAGTACTTCAACAAGACATGTTCTTTCGTGGTTGCAGACTCGGCTGAAAAATGTTTTTTTTTTTTTTTTAACAACACAAACGATTAAATTTTTGATGTTATCAAACAGCGTATGCAAATATCTTAAAAGTGTTTAGCTATTGACGTCCGAAAAATGTGAAAAATTACCAAAAAAATATAATATATACAAAAATTGGTGAGATTTAAGTTATGCTCAAAGAAAAAAAATACAAAAATTTGCTCCCACTAGTTCGGACACAAATTTCAACAATTAAAAACACATAATTATAAAAACAATAGATTTCAGCTAAAATAAACGGTTTTATCGACAACTGAAGTGACCACTGCACCACACCATGATAAAGTAACTAAAACAAAAAAACGAAAATTTTGCATTTAATTATAAATATAAACAATATATTATTATGTTATTATAAGGTCATCCCTATAATAACATAATAATATATTGTTTATATTTATAATTGAATGCAAAATTTTCGTTTTTTTGTTTTAGTTACTTTAGATTTTGCAAAATTTGAGAAAGTTGTTGGACACATTTGCGATTCAAAAAATATAGACGTACAACGATTCCTTAAAGATAGGCAAGAAGAAGTGGCAGATAAGAGAACATGGAATGAAACGATAGGTCGTCGTTTTTTTTTATTAATCATATCAACGTTAATACGCCTTATATGGGACCAGCTATGACATAGAAGACTTTTTATCTGATTTGAATAAAGTTTGATTATTATAATATGTTTAAATTTGTTTAAAAAATGTTTTAATTTTTCTAAAAATGTTTCAAAATACAATACTTCTAAACGACGTTAATGACTCCAAAATAACTTCTACTTTTCAAATAAACACCAATTTCTTAAATTTTGTGCTATTTTGTTTTTATTTATAAAAAAAAACATTAAAAGAAACACAATTTTCAAAACTTTTTTTTTTAATTTACGTTGAAAGTTAACTTGATAAATAGTTATTTCAGTCATGACAAAAGTTAACATAATACATGTTAATGAAAACAAATAATGTTGGAATAAAATCATTATTCTGAAGTGTTTCAAATAATAAAAGGGTTAAATGAGTGTAAAAAATAAAATGTTTAATATTAATATGTGTGTGTATTTAAAAAACAACTTTGTTATTGCTCAACTTTTCCTTGACATTCCACTACGTACTAGGTATATTATAATGATAAACAACATGTTATTGTGACTAATACATCCTGTTGTGTAAAATATTATTCCAACAAAGAGCACGTTATAATACCCCCTAGAGTGTTAGGAGATCGGCGTAGACTATTATTTTTTAACAGTTTCTAATGAAATCTATCACTAGTATTGGGGTGTTCTACTCCAAATCGACCAGGACTTGTAAATCAAGTCAAACTTATATTACCCTTAAATTATTATTTTTTAGGCTTTTATTTAATATTAAATCAATAAAACATGAGGTGATTAAAATCATTTGATTGAAAATACTAATAACAAAACATAATGCCATAAAACAAAACAACAACCGTATAAAATTATTTTTTATCATGAAATACTGTACACGAAAGTCTCTAATTTTGTGGCTTGTGTATAAATCAACATAATAAGAGGTTAGTATAGTTATTGAGTTGGACTACCTTTAGAGACCATCTGGTTCAGAAGTTTAAATACCGTTTGCTCACATCTAAAACAAAAACGCAAATATGTCGACTCCAGATTGCACCTCCTAAGACCACTTTTAAAATCAAAATTGTCCTTAGTAAATGAGCTTACTATGTACAAGTCGATAATTCGTCCAGTCTGGCTCTACGGCATCCAACTTTGGGGGACTGCTAAGCTGTCCATCACCAAAATCCTTCAAGCGTTTCAGTCAATTTGCCTCTGCCCCTTGGCAGATGTAACGAACAAAAACCTCCACTATGAACTTGAAACTACCAACCTCAACAAACTGGTCAAATTCGACTACACCAAATTTTAATCAAAATTATACTCTCATTCCGATCCACTAATTAAAAAATTATCATTTGTCGCACTTATTCCTAGAAGATTAAAAAGACAATGGACCTGCTTAACGCATAAAATCTTAATTATTATTCTTGTCAGGTGGCACTGCTGAGAGTCTTACTATTCTAACATTAATGTCACTTTGTCATCGTCATCGGATTACTATTATACATATTATTCTGTATAGTTTGTAAATAAACAACATTTCCAATTAAAAAAAAAATGTAAAAAGAAGCTAAGAGCTAATTTAACATTTGTGTTTTCAAAAATTGTATTTTGAGCTATTGTACTGTTACTTTTTTATAAAAAAAATAACTAATTTGTAATATCCAAATCAGAAATAGGCTATTTAGCCCCTTAGAAAAATTTAAAATTAAAATCCGTCCAATAGTTACGCCAGAAAATGACTTCTAATGGACAGGTTTAATACCTACAATAACAAAAGCATTTGAATACATAGATTATAAACGTTTTGAATTATTTGTCATAGTTGATAATAATTATTCGAGTTAGAACATTTTTTTCAGTTGGTAAAATATTTTCAAAACTATGTGGGTATCATGTTATTAGTCTTTTTTTTTCGCCGCAATGTCACTTTACAAAAGAGCAGGTATATATTTTTGTACTAGTATAAGAAAAAATGTATTTCCTTTCTAAGTATTCCGTTTGGTTGTTTGTGTCTTTTATGTTTGACCTATTTTCTTACACCGCAATACTGTGTATTTACCTAAGTTATAGCGAATGCCTATTTTGTACATTCGTATTTTATCACCAATGAAGTGTTTAGAATGATTTTATTTGTAAACTTCATCCTTAAAGACATGCAGCTACATACAACATTAGCGTTTAACGCATAATTGTTATAAGTTTACACCTAGCATTTTCTGGTTTTAGTTGAAATCCACTCATTGCACAGAAACCAACGGTATATAGATATTATTTTCTTACACACTATAATATTGTGCAGAATTGTTCACCATGACTGGTTGAATATTTGAATGTCGCGTTGCAAACAAAATATGAAAAACACCTGATGGTTACATGCGACCAAGTTATAACGTTATAAGACAGTTATTTAAAACTGTGATGTTTATTTTCAAAAGAATCTAACACCAATGTATATTTCCCACATCTTAATGTTTATCTCGGATCCGAAACGTTAATTTGTCTTTACAACGTCATAAGTTGTAATATCATCCCATGTTTTTAGATTGTAACCAACTTTAAATATAATTAATTACAATACAACATATTATGCACACAATATGTTTTCATAATATAAAGCATAATATAATTAGGATATGTTGTGTAACCAAGGCAAGAGGCTGATGTTAGGGCTGTCAAGACGATGGCATATTAGAAAGGTCGGGAGGAAAGGAGGATTATTTTACTTTTGCCTCAGTTGTAAACAGGTTTTTTTTTTGGTAGAGCTGAATAATGTTCTAAATGGGGATGAGAAATCAATGTGAATCAGGGAAAGATAAAGTTGAGCTAGCAAAGGAATCAACTCGTTTTTAGTGATCTCAGAGTTCCTGGGACCTGGAAAGACACTGGAAAGATGTTTTAGAGTTATAGTTAGAGGCCGATCTAGCATTTTTACAACTTTAAGCACTATAAATTTGCTACCCTTGTTATAATTGAATCAAGGGAGGGGGGATTGAGTATAGGCTTGGTCGGAATACTGACAATTGTCCCATGTTTATAATTGCTCAAGTAAAAAATAAATGGCCCCAAAATACATATAAGAGTAATCAAAATCGTGTAAACTTTGTAGACTTCAAAACATAACATAACTAGGTCGATTTTAAAGATGTTGTTTATGCTTTTTAATACATTTCGGATGAAGAAAAAATATTTGTATTAAAACGGTTTAATATGTTTACCTAATACCTATTTATCGAATAGGAATTCTGTACGCCAAGTCGACATTAGTACGGTCTTAAGAATATCCTAGACAAGTTTTGCACAAATTTGGCTATTTTTCAAAACATTGCATAGGAATTTTATTGATCCAGTATTATTATACATAAATTTCAAATGACCTGAAAAATTTAACTTCATATTTTTTAACGTGTTCTTCGACCAGACTTTTGTTAAATTTTGTAAAAATTATTTTTCAAAATGTATCAGTTTCCATAAAGGTAACATATCTAATTTTTAAGTATTATTTATTAAGCTCATTCCTAATTAAACAGCTGATTGAAAAAAATATCAAATTCTAAAAATAAAATATAGCAATAACATACCATCGATAAACGTTAAAACCAAAAAAAATATCACAAACTCTTTACCCTAGAAGTGGAAACTGTTATATGTATATAATATGTTGTAAGTATATTTTGTTTTATGACATTAACTATTAAATATAAACAAAAGAAAAATTAGAGTATACTTCTAGGTAATCTCCTATTTTTTAAATAAATATATTACTAAGGTAAGTCAAGAATAATAAAACACGAAAATTGTTAGCTCATAAAAATCATAATTACATTTCTTATATTTTCTTAAAAGTACAAAATTTGCCTTTATAAATTTCAAAAACAAATAGGATGGAGTTTAATCTCTTTACTAAAAACATAATTTAATTAAACTTAAATTAATTAATTTGTATCCATAATGGTATCATTATACTGTGTAATAAGTATGTTATGGTTGATAGTCTTCACTTTTTTCTCTATTTAATAAAGACTGATTGACCTGTAGGCTATTCATTTGTGTTTTTTTACTCCTGAGCTCATAAGTAGTCACAGGACACACAAACATGTCATTCTTTTGAACTTCTAAAAAACCACCAGACCTTAAGTAGCGAAGGTTAATTTACTGAACTGCTTAACTATATATTCGGTTGCCTATAACCAGGGGCATAGGTACTAAAATGTGTGATGCTTAAATTCTAAACGTCAGCGAATCTCTAGTAGGATCTAAACTTGTAGATGTTGAACAGTAAGATGTTGATTTAGATAAGTACACCCCTATATTGTAGTATCTAAATAGTATTAACTGACCTAACCAGACCTTAGTAGGGAAGGTCTAATTTACTGAACTGCTGAACTGTACAGTGTATATTCGGTTGCTTATATCCAGGGGTATATTAAGGTCGCCAATCGAAAATTGGTACCGATTTACTTCCAGATAAGACACTGTTTGAGACGAAAAAAGTTATTATTATTACTCGCTGATAATAAAACCAGGTGTAAATAATAACGACAAATTATGAAATTGCATAATATTAAAAATATATTTGTTGCTAAGGCATATTGTTGATTGTTTGCTCCTAAACATTTATTCAGATTACTTATATTAAATTTTGTATCATTGTGTTTTGCCTTTTCCAAATATATTTATAATTAAAAATGTATAGTATAATTATTAAATAAAATTGTGTATCCTATTGTGTAAAATATATTTTTTATTTAAAAATATTAATATATTCTTTACATAACTTGTTCTACGATATAATGGCAAGCAACAACCACTTGAAATGCTTGTCTAATGATGCCAACGAGGAATATAACGAGGCCAGAAAAACGTCCAAGTAACCTAACAGTTTTATATTTCAGGAAACTGTTAATCTTAATATGATGATTATAATTATTGTACAAATAAAATCGAGACGTCGGAAAACGAATCTACTAACGACCAAACCGAATACGCCAATGGTATTATGCCGCCGTTGATTATCCCATCGAATAGTTGTATAGGAACCAAGACATCATGGAACCCGACAAGTAATCAATTAATATTATTATACGGGGCGTAATTTCCAAAAGTGGGGGGTGTATGAAAGATAGAACCTATTTTCGAATTTGGTGAAGAATTGTAGAATTTATGTAGGTTTTAGTGTGTTTTTGTGTTGTTCATACCTTGGGTAAACCTAGGTTTTTCTTCCTATACACAAATATATGTACAATTAACACATATGTATAGGTTTAAAAGGCAAGCTGAGTCATTTGTGAATCTTTTAAGCCACAGTAGACCCATTTTGGATATGTATTTTTGGAAAAAAATTCAGTTTTTTGAAAATTTTGACCTAGGTCGAAATTTTGGATTTTTCATCATTTCGACCATTTTAATAACTCAAATCGGCAATTTGACCATATATTCTGAAAGCTGACAAAGTTCTCTTGAATTTAGATTGAGGTCAAAGTCGGGATAGAGGTCAAAGTCAAGGTCAAGTTAGAGGTCAAGGTCAAGATTGAGGTCAAAGTCGGGATAGAGGTCAAAGTCAAGGTCAAGTAAGAGGTCAAGGTCAAGAATGAGGTCGATGTCGCGGTAGAGGTCAAAGACAAGGTCAAGTAAGAGGTCAAGGTCAAAGCCAAGGTCAAGTTAGAGGTCAAAGTCGGGATAGAGGTCAAAGTCAAGGTTGAATTAGAGGTCAAGTTCAAGAATGAGGTCAAAGTCGGAATAGAGGTCAAAGTCAAGGTCAAGTTAGAGGTCAAGGTCAAGATTGAGGTCAAAGTCGGGATAGAGGTCAAATTCAAGGTCAAGTAAGAGGTCAAGGTCAAAGCCAAGGTCAAGTTAGAGGTCAAAGTCGGGATAGAGGTCAAAGTCAAGGTCAAGTTAGAGGTCAAGGTCAAGAATGAGGTTAAAGTCGTGATAGAGGTCAAATTCAAGGTCAAGAAAGAGGTCAAGGTCAAGATTGAGGTCAAAGTCGGGATAGAGGTCAAAGTCAAGGTCAAGTTAGAGGTCAAGGTCAAGATTGAGGTCAAAGTCGGGATAGAGGTCAAAGACAAGGTCAAGTAAGAGGTCAAGGTCAAAGCCAAGGTCAAGTTAGAGGTCAAAGTCGGGATAGAGGTCAAAGTCAAGGTTGAATTAGAGGTCAAGTTCAAGAATGAGGTCAAAGTCGGAATAGAGGTCAAAGTCAAGGTCAAGTTAGAGGTCAAGGTCAAGATTGAGGTCAAAGTCGGGATAGAGGTCAAATTCAAGGTTGAATTAGAGGTCAAGGTCAAGAATGAGGTCAATGTCGCGGTAGAGGTCAAAGACAAGGTCAAGTAAGAGGTCAAGGTCAAAGCCAAGGTCAAGTTAGAGGTCAAAGTCGGGATAGAGGTCAAAGTCAAGGTCAAGTTAGAGGTCAAGGTCAAGAATGAGGTTAAAGTCGTGATAGAGGTCAAATTCAAGGTCAAGAAAGAGGTCAAGGTCAAGATTGAGGTTAAAGTCGTGATAGAGGTCAAATTCAAGGTCAAGAAAGAGGTCAAGGTCAAGATTGAAGTCAAAGTCGGGATAGAGGTCAAAGTCAAGAATGAGGTCAATGTCGCGGTAGAGGTCAAAGACAAGGTCAAGTAAGAGGTCAAGGTCAAAGCCAAGGTCAAGTTAGAGGTCAAAGTCGGGATAGAGGTCAAAGTCAAGGTCAAGTTAGAGGTCAAGGTCAATAATGAGGTTAAAGTCGGAAAAGAGGTCAAATTCAAGGTCAAGAAAGAGGTCAAGGTCAAGATTGAGGTCAAAGTCGGGATAGAGATCAAAGTCAAGGTTGAATTAGAGGTCAAGGTCAAGAATGAGGTCAAAGTCGCGGTAGAGGTCAAAGACAAGGTCAAGTAAGAGGTCAAGGTCAAAGCCAAGGTCAAGTTAGAGGTCAAATTCGGGATAGAGGTCAAAGTCAAGGTTGAATTAGAGGTCAAGTTCAAGAATGATGTCAAAGTCGGAATAGAGGTCAAAGTCAAGGTCAAGTTAGAGGTCAAGGTCAAGATTGCGGTCAAAGTCGGGATAGAGGTCGAAGTCAAGGTTGAATTAGAGGTCAAGGTCAAGAATGAGGTCAATGTCGCGGTAGAGGTCAAAGACAAGGTCAAGAAAGAGGTCAAGGTCAAAGCCAAGGTCAAGTTAGAGGTCAAAGTCGGGATAGAGGTCAAAGTCAAGGTCAAGTTAGAGGTCAAGGTCAAGATTGAGGTCAAAGTCGGGATAGAGGTCAAATTCAAGGTTGAATTAGAGGTCAAGGTCAAGAATGAGGTCAATGTCGCGGTAGAGGTCAAAGACAAGGTCAAGTAAGAGGTCAAGGTCAAGAATGAGGTTAAAGTCGTGATAGAGGTCAAATTCAAGGTCAAGAAAGAGGTCAAGGTCAAGATTGAGGTCAAAGTCGGGATAGAGGTCAAAGTCAAGGTCAAGTTAGAGGTCAAGGTCAATAATGAGGTTAAAGTCGGAAAAGAGGTCAAATTCAAGGTCAAGAAAGAGGTCAAGGTCAAGATTGAGGTCAAAGTCGGGATAGAGATCAAAGTCAAGGTTGAATTAGAGGTCAAGGTCAAGAATGAAGTCAAAGTCGCGGTAGAGGTCAAAGACAAGGTCAAGTAAGAGGTCAAGGTCAAAGCCAAGGTCAAGTTAGAGGTCAAATTCGGGATAGAGGTCAAAGTCAAGGTTGAATTAGAGGTCAAGGTCAAGAATGAGGTCAATGTCGCGGTAGAGGTCAAAGACAAGGTCAAGAAAGAGGTCAAGGTCAAGATTGAGGTCAAAGTCGGGATAGAGGTCAAAGTCAAGGTTGAATTAGAGGTCAAGGTCAAGAATGAGGTCAATGTCGCGGTAGAGGTCAAAGACAAGGTCAAGAAAGAGGTCAAGGTCAAAGCCAAGGTCAAGTTAGAGGTCAAAGTCGGGATAGAGGTCAAAGTCAAGGTCAAGTTAGAGGTCAAGGTCAAGAATGAGGTTAAAGTCGTGATAGAGGTCAAATTCAAGGTCAAGAAAGAGGTCAAGGTCAAGATTGAGGTCAAAGTCGGGATAGAGGTCAAAGTCAAGGTCAAGTTAGAGGTCAAGGTCAAGATTGAGGTCAAAGTCGGGATAGAGGTCAAAGACAAGGTCAAGTAAGAGGTCAAGGTCAAAGCCAAGGTCAAGTTAGAGGTCAAAGTCGGGATAGAGGTCAAAGTCAAGGTTGAATTAGAGGTCAAGTTCAAGAATGATGTCAAAGTCGGAATAGAGGTCAAAGTCAAGGTCAAGTTAGAGGTCAAGGTCAAGATTGCGGTCAAAGTCGGGATAGAGGTCGAAGTCAAGGTTGAATTAGAGGTCAAGGTCAAGAATGAGGTCAATGTCGCGGTAGAGGTCAAAGACAAGGTCAAGAAAGAGGTCAAGGTCAAAGCCAAGGTCAAGTTAGAGGTCAAAGTCGGGATAGAGGTCAAAGTCAAGGTCAAGTTAGAGGTCAAGGTCAAGATTGAGGTCAAAGTCGGGATAGAGGTCAAATTCAAGGTTGAATTAGAGGTCAAGGTCAAGAATGAGGTCAATGTCGCGGTAGAGGTCAAAGACAAGGTCAAGTAAGAGGTCAAGGTCAAGAATGAGGTTAAAGTCGTGATAGAGGTCAAATTCAAGGTCAAGAAAGAGGTCAAGGTCAAGATTGAGGTCAAAGTCGGGATAGAGGTCAAAGTCAAGGTCAAGTTAGAGGTCAAGGTCAATAATGAGGTTAAAGTCGGAAAAGAGGTCAAATTCAAGGTCAAGAAAGAGGTCAAGGTCAAGATTGAGGTCAAAGTCGGGATAGAGATCAAAGTCAAGGTTGAATTAGAGGTCAAGGTCAAGAATGAAGTCAAAGTCGCGGTAGAGGTCAAAGACAAGGTCAAGTAAGAGGTCAAGGTCAAAGCCAAGGTCAAGTTAGAGGTCAAATTCGGGATAGAGGTCAAAGTCAAGGTTGAATTAGAGGTCAAGGTCAAGAATGAGGTCAATGTCGCGGTAGAGGTCAAAGACAAGGTCAAGAAAGAGGTCAAGGTCAAGATTGAGGTCAAAGTCGGGATAGAGGTCAAAGTCAAGGTTGAATTAGAGGTCAAGGTCAAGAATGAGGTCAATGTCGCGGTAGAGGTCAAAGACAAGGTCAAGAAAGAGGTCAAGGTCAAAGCCAAGGTCAAGTTAGAGGTCAAAGTCGGGATAGAGGTCAAAGTCAAGGTCAAGTTAGAGGTCAAGGTCAAGAATGAGGTTAAAGTCGTGATAGAGGTCAAATTCAAGGTCAAGAAAGAGGTCAAGGTCAAGATTGAGGTCAAAGTCGGGATAGAGTTCAAAGTCAAGGTCAAGTTAGAGGTCAAGGTCAAGATTGAGGTCAAAGTCGGGATAGAGGTCAAAGACAAGGTCAAGTAAGAGGTCAAGGTCAAAGCCAAGGTCAAGTTAGAGGTCAAAGTCGGGATAGAGGTCAAAGTCAAGGTTGAATTAGAGGTCAAGTTCAAGAATGAGGTCAAAGTCGGAATAGAGGTCAAAGTCAAGGTCAAGTTAGAGGTCAAGGTCAAGATTGAGGTCAAAGTCGGGATAGAGGTCAAATTCAAGGTCAAGAAAGAGGTCAAGGTCAAAGCCAAGGTCAAGTTAGAGGTCAAAGTCGGGATAGAGGTCAAAGTCAAGGTCAAGTTAGAGGTCAAGGTCAAGAATGAGGTTAAAGTCGTGATAGAGGTCAAATTCAAGGTCAAGAAAGAGGTCAAGGTCAAGATTGAGGTCAAAGTCGGGATAGAGATCAAAGTCAAGGTTGAATTAGAGGTCAAGGTCAAGAATGAGGTCAAAGTTGCGGTAGAGGTCAAAGACAAGGTCAAGTAAGAGGTCAAGGTCAAAGCCAAGGTCAAGTAAGAGGTCAAAGTCGGGATAGAGGTCAAAGTCAAGGTTGAATTAGAGGTCAAGTTCAAGAATGATGTCAAAGTCGGAATAGAGGTCAAAGTCAAGGTCAAGTTAGAGGTCAAGGTCAAGATTGAGGTCAAAGTCGGGATAGAGGTCAAAGTCAAGGTTGAATTAGAGGGCAAGGTCAAGAATGAGGTCAATGTCGCGGTAGAGGTCAAAGACAAGGTCAAGTAAGAGGTCAAGGTCAAAGCCAAGGTCTAGTTAGAGGTCAAAGTCGGGATAGAGGTCAAAGTCAAGGTCAAGTTAGAGGTCAAGGTCAAGAATGAGGTTAAAGTCGTGATAGAGGTCAAATTCAAGGTCAAGAAAGAGGTCAAGGTCAAGATTGAGGTCAAAGTCGGGATAGAGGTCAAAGTCAAGGTCAAGTTAGAGGTCAAGGTCAAGATTGAGGTCAAAGTCGGGATAGAGGTCAAAGACAAGGTAAAAGGCAAGCTGAGTCATTTGTGAATCTTTTAAGCCACAGTAGACCCATTTTGGATATGTATTTTTGGAAAAAAATTCAGTTTTTTGAAAATTTTGACCTAGGTCGAAATTTTGGATTTTTCATCATTTCGACCATTTTAATAACTCAAATCGGCAATTTGACCATATATTCTGAAAGCTGACAAAATTCTCTTGAATTTAGACTAGGTTTGATCGAATTTGGTGAAGAATTGTAGAATTTATGTAGGTTTTAGTGTGTTTTTGTGTTGTTCATACCTTGGGTAAACCTAGGTTTTTCTTCCTATACACAAATATATGTACAATTAACACATATGTATAGGTTAAAAGGCAAGCTGAGTCATTTGTGAATCTTTTAAGCCACAGTAGACCCATTTTGGATACGTATTTTTGATACGTATTTTCAAAGTCGGGATAGAGGTCAAAGTCAAGGTCAAGTTAGAGGTCAAGGTCAAGAATGAGGTTAAAGTCGTGATAGAGGTCAAATTCAAGGTCAAGAAAGAGGTCAAGGTCAAGATTGAGGTCAAAGTCGGGATAGAGGTCAAAGTCAAGAATGAGGTCAATGTCGCGGTAGAGGTCAAAGACAAGGTCAAGAAAGAGGTCAAGGTCAAGATTGAGGTCAAAGTCGGGATAGAGATCAAAGTCAAGGTTGAATTAGAGGTAAAGGTCAAGAATGAGGTCAAAGTCGCGGTAGAGGTCAAAGACAAGGTCAAGTAAGAGGTCAAGGTCAAAGCCAAGAATCTTTTAAGCCACAGTAGACCCATTTTGGATATGTATTTTTGGAAAAAAATTCAGTTTTTTAAAAATTTTGACCTAGGTCGAAATTTTGGATTTTTCATCATTTCGACCATTTTAATAACTCAAATCGGCAATTTGACCATATATTCTGAAAGCTGACAAAATTCTCTTGAATTTAGACTAGGTTTGATCGAATTTGGTGAAGAATTGTAGAATTTATGTAGGTTTTAGTGTGTTTTTGTGTTGTTCATACCTTGGGTAAACCTAGGTTTTT
Source organism: Adelges cooleyi (assembly GCF_023614345.1). NCBI lineage: Eukaryota > Metazoa > Arthropoda > Insecta > Hemiptera > Adelgidae > Adelges > Adelges cooleyi. Next base: position 26,433 of record NW_026095838.1, on the reverse strand, counting down.
CTTCCTATACACAAATATATGTACAATTAACACATATGTATAGGTTAAAAGGCAAGCTGAGTCATTTGTGAATCTTTTAAGCCACAGTAGACCCATATTGGATATGTATTTTTGGAAAAAAATTCAGTTTTTTGAAAATTTTGACCTAGGTCGAAATTTTGGATTTTTCATCATTTCGACCATTTTAATAACTCAAATCGGCAATTTGACCATATATTCTGAAAGCTGACAAAGTTCTCTTGAATTTAGATTGAGGTCAAAGTCGGGATAGAGGTCAAAGTCAAGGTCAAGTTAGAGGTCAAGGTCAAGATTGAGGTCAAAGTCGGGATAGAGGTCAAAGTCAAGGTCAAGTAAGAGGTCAAGGTCAAGAATGAGGTCGATGTCGCGGTAGAGGTCAAAGACAAGGTCAAGTAAGAGGTCAAGGTCAAAGCCAAGGTCAAGTTAGAGGTCAAAGTCGGGATAGAGGTCAAAGTCAAGGTTGAATTAGAGGTCAAGTTCAAGAATGAGGTCAAAGTCGGAATAGAGGTCAAAGTCAAGGTCAAGTTAGAGGTCAAGGTCAAGATTGAGGTCAAAGTCGGGATAGAGGTCAAATTCAAGGTCAAGTAAGAGGTCAAGGTCAAAGCCAAGGTCAAGTTAGAGGTCAAAGTCGGGATAGAGGTCAAAGTCAAGGTCAAGTTAGAGGTCAAGGTCAAGAATGAGGTTAAAGTCGTGATAGAGGTCAAATTCAAGGTCAAGAAAGAGGTCAAGGTCAAGATTGAGGTCAAAGTCGGGATAGAGGTCAAAGTCAAGGTCAAGTTAGAGGTCAAGGTCAAGATTGAGGTCAAAGTCGGGATAGAGGTCAAAGACAAGGTCAAGTAAGAGGTCAAGGTCAAAGCCAAGGTCAAGTTAGAGGTCAAATTCGGGATAGAGGTCAAAGTCAAGGTTGAATTAGAGGTCAAGGTCAAGAATGAGGTCAAAGTCGCGGTAGAGGTCAAAGTCAAGGTCAAGTTAGAGGTCAAGGTCAAGATTGAGGTCAAAGTCGGGATAGAGGTCAAATTCAAGGTTGAATTAGAGGTCAAGGTCAAGAATGAGGTCAATGTCGCGGTAGAGGTCAAAGACAAGGTCAAGTAAGAGGTCAAGGTCAAAGCCAAGGTCAAGTTAGAGGTCAAAGTCGGGATAGAGGTCAAAGTCAAGGTCAAGAAAGAGGTCAAGGTCAAGATTGAGGTTAAAGTCGTGATAGAGGTCAAATTCAAGGTCAAGAAAGAGGTCAAGGTCAAGATTGAGGTCAAAGTCGGGATAGAGGTCAAAGTCAAGAATGAGGTCAATGTCGCGGTAGAGGTCAAAGACAAGGTCAAGTAAGAGGTCAAGGTCAAAGCCAAGGTCAAGTTAGAGGTCAAATTCGGGATAGAGGTCAAAGTCAAGGTTGAATTAGAGGTCAAGTTCAAGAATGATGTCAAAGTCGGAATAGAGGTCAAAGTCAAGGTCAAGATTGAGGTCAAAGTCGGGATAGAGGTCAAAGTCAAGAATGAGGTCAATGTCGCGGTAGAGGTCAAAGACAAGGTCAAGTTAGAGGTCAAGGTCAAAGCCAAGGTCAAGTTAGAGGTCAAAGTCGGGATAGAGGTCAAAGTCAAGGTCAAGTTAGAGGTCAAGGTCAATAATGAGGTTAAAGTCGGAAAAGAGGTCAAATTCAAGGTCAAGAAAGAGGTCAAGGTCAAGATTGAGGTCAAAGTCGGGATAGAGATCAAAGTCAAGGTTGAATTAGAGGTCAAGGTCAAGAATGAGGTCAAAGTCGCGGTAGAGGTCAAAGACAAGGTCAAGTAAGAGGTCAAGGTCAAAGCCAAGGTCAAGTTAGAGGTCAAATTCGGGATAGAGGTCAAAGTCAAGGTTGAATTAGAGGTCAAAGTCAAGGTCAAGTTAGAGGTCAAAGTCGGGATAGAGGTCAAAGTCAAGGTTGAATTAGAGGTCAAGTTCAAGAATGAGGTCAAAGTCGGAATAGAGGTCAAAGTCAAGGTCAAGTTAGAGGTCAAGGTCAAGATTGAGGTCAAAGTCGGGATAGAGGTCAAATTCAAGGTCAAGAAAGAGGTCAAGGTCAAAGCCAAGGTCAAGTTAGAGGTCAAAGTCGGGAAAGAGGTCAAAGTCAAGGTCAAGTTAGAGGTCAAGGTCAAGAATGAGGCCAAAGTCGGGGTAAAGGTCAAAGTCAAGGTCAAGTTAGAGGTCAAGGTCAAGAATGAGGCCAAAGTCAAGATAGAGGTCAAAGTCAAGGTCAAGTTAGAGGTCATAGAGCCATATTGGTTGGGTATTTTTGGAAAAAAATTCAGTTTTATGAAAATTTGAGCTAGGTCGAAATTTTGGTTTTTTCACAATTTTGACCATTTAAAAAATTCAGTTTTATGAAAATTTTGAGCTAGGTCGAAATTTTGGTTTTTTCACAATTTTGACCATTTAAATCACACAAATCAGCAATTTGACCATATATTCTAATTGTTGACAAAATTCATGGTAACCTAGGTTACCACAACCATGGTAACCTAGGTTACCACAACCACGGTAACCTATGTTACCACAACCATGGTAACCTAGAAAACCACAACCATGGTAACCTAGGTAACCACAACCACGGTAGGTTAGACAAAGTTCTCTTGAATTTAGATTGAGGTCAAAGTCGGGATAGAGGTCAAAGTCAAGGTCAAGTTAGAGGTCAAGGTCAAGATTGAGGTCAAAGTCGGGATAGAGGTCAAAGTCAAGGTCAAGTAAGAGGTCAAGGTCAAGAATGAGGTCGATGTCGCGGTAGAGGTCAAAGACAAGGTCAAGTAAGAGGTCAAGGTCAAAGCCAAGGTCAAGTTAGAGGTCAAAGTCGGGATAGAGGTCAAAGTCAAGGTTGAATTAGAGGTCAAGTTCAAGAATGAGGTCAAAGTCGGAATAGAGGTCAAAGTCAAGGTCAAGTTAGAGGTCAAGGTCAAGATTGAGGTCAAAGTCGGGATAGAGGTCAAATTCAAGGTCAAGTAAGAGGTCAAGGTCAAAGCCAAGGTCAAGTTAGAGGTCAAAGTCGGGATAGAGGTCAAAGTCAAGGTCAAGTTAGAGGTCAAGGTCAAGAATGAGGTTAAAGTCGTGATAGAGGTCAAATTCAAGGTCAAGAAAGAGGTCAAGGTCAAGATTGAGGTCAAAGTCGGGATAGAGGTCAAAGTCAAGGTCAAGTTAGAGGTCAAGGTCAAGATTGAGGTCAAAGTCGGGATAGAGGTCAAAGTCAAGGTTGAATTAGAGGTCAAGGTCAAGAATGAGGTCAATGTCGCGGTAGAGGTCAAAGACAAGGTCAAGAAAGAGGTCAAGGTCAAGATTGAGGTCAAAGTCGGGATAGAGGTCAAAGTCAAGGTTGAATTAGAGGTCAAGGTCAAGAATGAGGTCAATGTCGCGGTAGAGGTCAAAGACAAGGTCAAGAAAGAGGTCAAGGTCAAAGCCAAGGTCAAGTTAGAGGTCAAAGTCGGGATAGAGGTCAAAGTCAAGGTCAAGTTAGAGGTCAAGGTCAAGAATGAGGTTAAAGTCGTGATAGAGGTCAAATTCAAGGTCAAGAAAGAGGTCAAGGTCAAGATTGAGGTCAAAGTCGGGATAGAGGTCAAAGTCAAGGTCAAGTTAGAGGTCAAGGTCAAGATTGAGGTCAAAGTCGGGATAGAGGTCAAAGACAAGGTCAAGTAAGAGGTCAAGGTCAAAGCCAAGGTCAAGTTAGAGGTCAAATTCGGGATAGAGGTCAAAGTCAAGGTTGAATTAGAGGTCAAGGTCAAGAATGAGGTCAATGTCGCGGTAGAGGTCAAAGACAAGGTCAAGAAAGAGGTCAAGGTCAAGATTGAGGTCAAAGTCGGGATAGAGGTCAAAGTCAAGGTTGAATTAGAGGTCAAGGTCAAGAATGAGGTCAATGTCGCGGTAGAGGTCAAAGACAAGGTCAAGAAAGAGGTCAAGGTCAAAGCCAAGGTCAAGTTAGAGGTCAAAGTCGGGATAGAGGTCAAAGTCAAGGTCAAGTTAGAGGTCAAGGTCAAGAATGAGGTTAAAGTCGTGATAGAGGTCAAATTCAAGGTCAAGAAAGAGGTCAAGGTCAAGATTGAGGTCAAAGTCGGGATAGAGGTCAAAGTCAAGGTCAAGTTAGAGGTCAAGGTCAAGATTGAGGTCAAAGTCGGGATAGAGGTCAAAGACAAGGTCAAGTAAGAGGTCAAGGTCAAAGCCAAGGTCAAGTTAGAGGTCAAAGTCGGGATAGAGGTCAAAGTCAAGGTTGAATTAGAGGTCAAGTTCAAGAATGAGGTCAAAGTCGGAATAGAGGTCAAAGTCAAGGTCAAGTTAGAGGTCAAGGTCAAGATTGAGGTCAAAGTCGGGATAGAGGTCAAATTCAAGGTCAAGAAAGAGGTCAAGGTCAAAGCCAAGGTCAAGTTAGAGGTCAAAGTCGGGATAGAGGTCAAAGTCAAGGTCAAGTTAGAGGTCAAGGTCAAGAATGAGGTTAAAGTCGTGATAGAGGTCAAATTCAAGGTCAAGAAAGAGGTCAAGGTCAAGATTGAGGTCAAAGTCGGGATAGAGATCAAAGTCAAGGTTGAATTAGAGGTCAAGGTCAAGAATGAGGTCAAAGTTGCGGTAGAGGTCAAAGACAAGGTCAAGTAAGAGGTCAAGGTCAAAGCCAAGGTCAAGTAAGAGGTCAAAGTCGGGATAGAGGTCAAAGTCAAGGTTGAATTAGAGGTCAAGTTCAAGAATGATGTCAAAGTCGGAATAGAGGTCAAAGTCAAGGTCAAGTTAGAGGTCAAGGTCAAGATTGAGGTCAAAGTCGGGATAGAGGTCAAAGTCAAGGTTGAATTAGAGGGCAAGGTCAAGAATGAGGTCAATGTCGCGGTAGAGGTCAAAGACAAGGTCAAGTAAGAGGTCAAGGTCAAAGCCAAGGTCTAGTTAGAGGTCAAAGTCGGGATAGAGGTCAAAGTCAAGGTCAAGTTAGAGGTCAAGGTCAAGAATGAGGTTAAAGTCGTGATAGAGGTCAAATTCAAGGTCAAGAAAGAGGTCAAGGTCAAGATTGAGGTCAAAGTCGGGATAGAGGTCAAAGTCAAGGTCAAGTTAGAGGTCAAGGTCAAGATTGAGGTCAAAGTCGGGATAGAGGTCAAAGACAAGGTAAAAGGCAAGCTGAGTCATTTGTGAATCTTTTAAGCCACAGTAGACCCATTTTGGATATGTATTTTTGGAAAAAAATTCAGTTTTTTGAAAATTTTGACCTAGGTCGAAATTTTGGATTTTTCATCATTTCGACCATTTTAATAACTCAAATCGGCAATTTGACCATATATTCTGAAAGCTGACAAAATTCTCTTGAATTTAGACTAGGTTTGATCGAATTTGGTGAAGAATTGTAGAATTTATGTAGGTTTTAGTGTGTTTTTGTGTTGTTCATACCTTGGGTAAACCTAGGTTTTTCTTCCTATACACAAATATATGTACAATTAACACATATGTATAGGTTAAAAGGCAAGCTGAGTCATTTGTGAATCTTTTAAGCCACAGTAGACCCATTTTGGATACGTATTTTTGATACGTATTTTCAAAGTCGGGATAGAGGTCAAAGTCAAGGTCAAGTTAGAGGTCAAGGTCAAGAATGAGGTTAAAGTCGTGATAGAGGTCAAATTCAAGGTCAAGAAAGAGGTCAGGTCAAGATTGAGGTCAAAGTCGGGATAGAGGTCAAAGTCAAGAATGAGGTCAATGTCGCGGTAGAGGTCAAAGACAAGGTCAAGAAAGAGGTCAAGGTCAAGATTGAGGTCAAAGTCGGGATAGAGATCAAAGTCAAGGTTGAATTAGAGGTAAAGGTCAAGAATGAGGTCAAAGTCGCGGTAGAGGTCAAAGACAAGGTCAAGTAAGAGGTCAAGGTCAGCCAAGAATCTTTTAAGCCACAGTAGACCCATTTTGGATATGTATTTTTGGAAAAAAATTCAGTTTTTTAAAAATTTTGACCTAGGTCGAAATTTTGGATTTTTCATCATTTCGACCATTTTAATAACTCAAATCGGCAATTTGACCATATATTCTGAAAGCTGACAAAATTCTCTTGAATTTAGACTAGGTTTGATCGAATTTGGTGAAGAATTGTAGAATTTATGTAGGTTTTAGTGTGTTTTTGTGTTGTTCATACCTTGGGTAAACCTAGGTTTTTCTTCCTATACACAAATATATGTACAATTAACACATATGTATAGGTTAAAAGGCAAGCTGAGTCATTTGTGAATCTTTTAAGCCACAGTAGACCCATTTTGGATATGTATTTTTGGAAAAAAATTCAGTTTTTTGAAAATTTTGACCTAGGTCGAAATTTTGGATTTTTCATCATTTCGACCATTTTAATAACTCAAATCGGCAATTTGACCATATATTCTGAAAGCTGACAAAATTCTCTTGAATTTAGATTGAGGTCAAAGTCGGGATAGAGGTCAAAGTCAAGGTCAAGTTAGAGGTCAAGGTCAAGATTGAGGTCAAAGTCGGGATAGAGGTCAAAGTCAAGGTCAAGTAAGAGGTCAAGGTCAAGAATGAGGTCGATGTCGCGGTAGAGGTCAAAGACAAGGTCAAGTAAGAGGTCAAGGTCAAAGCCAAGGTCAAGTTAGAGGTCAAAGTCGGGATAGAGGTCAAAGTCAAGGTTGAATTAGAGGTCAAGTTCAAGAATGAGGTCAAAGTCGGAATAGAGGTCAAAGTCAAGGTCAAGTTAGAGGTCAAGGTCAAGATTGAGGTCAAAGTCGGGATAGAGGTCAAATTCAAGGTCAAGTAAGAGGTCAAGGTCAAAGCCAAGGTCAAGTTAGAGGTCAAAGTCGGGATAGAGGTCAAAGTCAAGGTCAAGTTAGAGGTCAAGGTCAAGAATGAGGTTAAAGTCGTGATAGAGGTCAAATTCAAGGTCAAGAAAGAGGTCAAGGTCAAGATTGAGGTCAAAGTCGGGATAGAGGTCAAAGTCAAGGTCAAGTTAGAGGTCAAGGTCAAGATTGAGGTCAAAGTCGGGATAGAGGTCAAAGACAAGGTCAAGTAAGAGGTCAAGGTCAAAGCCAAGGTCAAGTTAGAGGTCAAAGTCGGGATAGAGGTCAAAGTCAAGGTTGAATTAGAGGTCAAGTTCAAGAATGAGGTCAAAGTCGGAATAGAGGTCAAAGTCAAGGTCAAGTTAGAGGTCAAGGTCAAGATTGAGGTCAAAGTCGGGATAGAGGTCAAATTCAAGGTTGAATTAGAGGTCAAGGTCAAGAATGAGGTCAATGTCGCGGTAGAGGTCAAAGACAAGGTCAAGTAAGAGGTCAAGGTCAAAGCCAAGGTCAAGTTAGAGGTCAAAGTCGGGATAGAGGTCAAAGTCAAGGTCAAGAAAGAGGTCAAGGTCAAGATTGAGGTTAAAGTCGTGATAGAGGTCAAATTCAAGGTCAAGAAAGAGGTCAAGGTCAAGATTGAGGTCAAAGTCGGGATAGAGGTCAAAGTCAAGAATGAGGTCAATGTCGCGGTAGAGGTCAAAGACAAGGTCAAGTAAGAGGTCAAGGTCAAAGCCAAGGTCAAGTTAGAGGTCAAATTCGGGATAGAGGTCAAAGTCAAGGTTGAATTAGAGGTCAAGTTCAAGAATGATGTCAAAGTCGGAATAGAGGTCAAAGTCAAGGTCAAGATTGAGGTCAAAGTCGGGATAGAGGTCAAAGTCAAGAATGAGGTCAATGTCGCGGTAGAGGTCAAAGACAAGGTCAAGTTAGAGGTCAAGGTCAAAGCCAAGGTCAAGTTAGAGGTCAAAGTCGGGATAGAGGTCAAAGTCAAGGTCAAGTTAGAGGTCAAGGTCAATAATGAGGTTAAAGTCGGAAAAGAGGTCAAATTCAAGGTCAAGAAAGAGGTCAAGGTCAAGATTGAGGTCAAAGTCGGGATAGAGATCAAAGTCAAGGTTGAATTAGAGGTCAAGGTCAAGAATGAGGTCAATGTCGCGGTAGAGGTCAAAGACAAGGTCAAGTAAGAGGTCAAGGTCAAAGCCAAGGTCAAGTTAGAGGTCAAAGTCGGGATAGAGGTCAAAGTCAAGGTCAAGAAAGAGGTCAAGGTCAAGATTGAGGTTAAAGTCGTGATAGAGGTCAAATTCAAGGTCAAGAAAGAGGTCAAGGTCAAGATTGAGGTCAAAGTCGGGATAGAGGTCAAAGTCAAGAATGAGGTCAATGTCGCGGTAGAGGTCAAAGACAAGGTCAAGTAAGAGGTCAAGGTCAAAGCCAAGGTCAAGTTAGAGGTCAAATTCGGGATAGAGGTCAAAGTCAAGGTGAATTAGAGGTCAAGTTCAAGAATGATGTCAAAGTCGGAATAGAGGTCAAAGTCAAGGTCAAGATTGAGGTCAAAGTCGGGATAGAGGTCAAAGTCAAGAATGAGGTCAATGTCGCGGTAGAGGTCAAAGACAAGGTCAAGTTAGAGGTCAAGGTCAAAGCCAAGGTCAAGTTAGAGGTCAAAGTCGGGATAGAGGTCAAAGTCAAGGTCAAGTTAGAGGTCAAGGTCAATAATGAGGTTAAAGTCGGAAAAGAGGTCAAATTCAAGGTCAAGAAAGAGGTCAAGGTCAAGATTGAGGTCAAAGTCGGGATAGAGATCAAAGTCAAGGTTGAATTAGAGGTCAAGGTCAAGAATGAGGTCAAAGTCGCGGTAGAGGTCAAAGACAAGGTCAAGTAAGAGGTCAAGGTCAAAGCCAAGGTCAAGTTAGAGGTCAAATTCGGGATAGAGGTCAAAGTCAAGGTTGAATTAGAGGTCAAAGTCAAGGTCAAGTTAGAGGTCAAAGTCGGGATAGAGGTCAAAGTCAAGGTTGAATTAGAGGTCAAGTTCAAGAATGAGGTCAAAGTCGGAATAGAGGTCAAAGTCAAGGTCAAGTTAGAGGTCAAGGTCAAGATTGAGGTCAAAGTCGGGATAGAGGTCAAATTCAAGGTCAAGAAAGAGGTCAAGGTCAAAGCCAAGGTCAAGTTAGAGGTCAAAGTCGGGAAAGAGGTCAAAGTCAAGGTCAAGTTAGAGGTCAAGGTCAAGAATGAGGCCAAAGTCGGGGTAAAGGTCAAAGTCAAGGTCAAGTTAGAGGTCAAGGTCAAGAATGAGGCCAAAGTCAAGATAGAGGTCAAAGTCAAGGTCAAGTTAGAGGTCATAGAGCCATATTGGTTGGGTATTTTTGGAAAAAAATTCAGTTTTATGAAAATTTTGAGCTAGGTCGAAATTTTGGTTTTTTCACAATTTTGACCATTTAAAAAATTCAGTTTTTATGAAAATTTTGAGCTAGGTCGAAATTTTGGTTTTTTCACAATTTTGACCATTTAAATCACACAAATCAGCAATTTGACCATATATTCTAATTGTTGACAAAATTCATGGTAACCTAGGTTACCACAACCATGGTAACCTAGGTTACCACAACCACGGTAACCTATGTTACCACAACCATGGTAACCTAGAAAACCACAACCATGGTAACCTAGGTAACCACAACCACGGTAACATAGGTAACTACAACCATGGTAACCTATGTAACCACAACCACGGTAACCTATGTAACCACAACCATGGTAACCTAGATAACCACAACCATGGTAACCTAGATAACCACAATCATGGTAACCTAGGTAACCACAACTACGGTAACCTAGGTTACCACAACCAAGGATAAGTTCATAAATGAGTTCAAAGTCAAGGTCGAGTTAGTGGTCAAGGTCAAGAATGAGGTTAAAGTCGTGATAGAGGTCAAATTCAAGGTCAAGAAAGAGGTCAAGGTCAAGATTGAGGTCAAAGTCGGGATAGAGGTCAAAGTCAAGGTCAAGTAAGAGGTCAAGGTCAAGAATGAGGTCAATGTCGCGGTAGAGGTCAAAGACAAGGTCAAGTAAGAGGTCAAGGTCAAAGCCAAGGTCAAGTTAGAGGTCAAAGTCGGGATAGAGGTCAAAGTCAAGGTCAAGTTAGAGGTCAAGGTCAAGAATGAGGTTAAAGTCGTGATAGAGGTCAAATTCAAGGTCAAGAAAGAGGTCAAGGTCAAGATTGAGGTCAAAGTCGGGATAGAGGTCAAAGTCAAGGTCAAGTTAGAGGACAAGGTCAAGATTGAGGTCAAAGTCGGGATAGAGGTCAAAGACAAGGTCAAGTAAGAGGTCAAGGTCAAAGCCAAGGTCAAGTTAGAGGTCAAAGTCGGGATAGAGGTCAAAGTCAAGGTTGAATTAGAGGTCAAGTTCAAGAATGAGGTCAAAGTCGGAATAGAGGTCAAAGTCAAGGTCAAGTTAGAGGTCAAGGTCAAGATTGAGGTCAAAGTCGGGATAGAGGTCAAATTCAAGGTCAAGAAAGAGGTCAAGGTCAAAGCCAAGGTCAAGTTAGAGGTCAAAGTTGGGAAAGAGGTCAAAGTCAAGGTCAAGTTAGAGGTCAAGGTCAAGAATGAGGCCAAAGTCGGGGTAAAGGTCAAAGTCAAGGTCAAGTTAGAAGTCAAGGTCAAGAATGAGGCCAAAGTCAAGATAGAGGTCAAAGTCAAGGTCAAGTTAGAGGTCATAGAGCCATATTGGTTGGGTATTTTTGGAAAAAAATTCAGTTTTATGAAAATTTTGAGCTAGGTCGAAATTTTGGTTTTTTCACAATTTTGACCATTTAAAAAATTCAGTTTTATGAAAATTTTGAGCTAGGTCGAAATTTTGGTTTTTTCACAATTTTGACCATTTAAATCACACAAATCAGCAATTTGACCATATATTCTAATTGTTGACAAAATTCATGGTAACCTAGGTTACCACAACCATGGTAACCTAGGTTACCACAACCACGGTAACCTATGTTACCACAACCATGGTAACCTAGAAAACCACAACCATGGTAACCTAGGTAACCACAACCACGGTAACATAGGTAACTACAACCATGGTAACCTATGTAACCACAACCACGGTAACCTATGTAACCACAACCATGGTAACCTAGATAACCACAACCATGGTAACCTAGATAACCACAATCATGGTAACCTAGGTAACCACAACTACGGTAACCTAGGTTACCACAACCAAGGATAAGTTCATAAATGAGTTCAAAGTCAAGGTCGAGTTAGTGGTCAAGGTCAAGAATGAGGTTAAAGTCGTGATAGAGGTCAAATTCAAGGTCAAGAAAGAGGTCAAGGTCAAGATTGAGGTCAAAGTCGGGATAGAGGTCAAAGTCAAGGTCAAGTAAGAGGTCAAGGTCAAGAATGAGGTCAATGTCGCGGTAGAGGTCAAAGACAAGGTCAAGTAAGAGGTCAAGGTCAAAGCCAAGGTCAAGTTAGAGGTCAAAGTCGGGATAGAGGTCAAAGTCAAGGTCAAGTTAGAGGTCAAGGTCAAGAATGAGGTTAAAGTCGTGATAGAGGTCAAATTCAAGGTCAAGAAAGAGGTCAAGGTCAAGATTGAGGTCAAAGTCGGGATAGAGGTCAAAGTCAAGGTCAAGTTAGAGGACAAGGTCAAGATTGAGGTCAAAGTCGGGATAGAGGTCAAAGACAAGGTCAAGTAAGAGGTCAAGGTCAAAGCCAAGGTCAAGTTAGAGGTCAAAGTCGGGATAGAGGTCAAAGTCAAGGTTGAATTAGAGGTCAAGTTCAAGAATGAGGTCAAAGTCGGAATAGAGGTCAAAGTCAAGGTCAAGTTAGAGGTCAAGGTCAAGATTGAGGTCAAAGTCGGGATAGAGGTCAAATTCAAGGTCAAGAAAGAGGTCAAGGTCAAAGCCAAGGTCAAGTTAGAGGTCAAAGTTGGGAAAGAGGTCAAAGTCAAGGTCAAGTTAGAGGTCAAGGTCAAGAATGAGGCCAAAGTCGGGGTAAAGGTCAAAGTCAAGGTCAAGTTAGAAGTCAAGGTCAAGAATGAGGCCAAAGTCAAGATAGAGGTCAAAGTCAAGGTCAAGTTAGAGGTCATAGAGCCATATTGGTTGGGTATTTTTGGAAAAAAATTCAGTTTTATGAAAATTTTGAGCTAGGTCGAAATTTTGGTTTTTTCACAATTTTGACCATTTAAAAAATTCAGTTTTATGAAAATTTTGAGCTAGGTCGAAATTTTGGTTTTTTCACAATTTTGACCATTTAAATCACACAAATCAGCAATTTGACCATATATTCTAATTGTTGACAAAATTCATGGTAACCTAGGTTACCACAACCATGGTAACCTAGGTTACCACAACCACGGTAACCTATGTTACCACAACCATGGTAACCTAGAAAACCACAACCATGGTAACCTAGGTAACCACAACCACGGTAACATAGGTAACTACAACCATGGTAACCTATGTAACCACAACCACGGTAACCTATGTAACCACAACCATGGTAACCTAGATAACCACAACCATGGTAACCTAGATAACCACAATCATGGTAACCTAGGTAACCACAACTACGGTAACCTAGGTTACCACAACCAAGGATAAGTTCATAAATGAGTTCAAAGTCAAGGTCGAGTTAGTGGTCAAGGTCAAGAATGAGGTTAAAGTCGTGATAGAGGTCAAATTCAAGGTCAAGAAAGAGGTCAAGGTCAAGATTGAGGTCAAAGTCGGATAGAGGTCAAAGTCAAGGTCAAGTAGAGGTCAAGGTCAAGAATGAGGTCAATGTCGCGGTAGAGGTCAAAGACAAGGTCAAGTAAGAGGTCAAGGTCAAAGCCAAGGTCAAGTTAGAGGTCAAAGTCGGAATAGAGGTCAAAGTCAAGGTCAAGTTAGAGGTCAAGGTCAAGAATGAGGTCAAAGTCGGGATAGAGGTCAAATCAAGGTCAAGAAAGAGGTCAAGGTCAAGATTGAGGTCAAAGTCGGGATAGAGGTCAAAGTCAAGGTCAAGTTAGAGGTCAAGGTCAAGATTGAGGTCAAAGTCGGGATAGAGGTCAAAGACAAGGTCAAGTAAGAGGTCAAGGTCAAAGCCAAGGTCAAGTTAGGGTCAAAGTCGGGATAGAGGTCAAAGTCAAGGTTGAATTAGAGGTCAAGTTCAAGAATGAGGTCAAAGTCGGAATAGAGGTCAAAGTCAAGGTCAAGTTAGAGGTCAAGGTCAAGATTGAGGTCAAAGTCGGGATAGAGGTCAAATTCAAGGTCAAGAAGAGGTCAAGGTCAAAGCCAAGGTCAAGTTAGAGGTCAAAGTTGGGAAAGAGGTCAAAGTTTCAAGGTCAAGTTAGAGGTCCAAGGTCAAGAATGAGGCCAAAGTCGGGGTAAAGGTCAAAGTCAAGGTCAAGTTAGAAGTCAAGGTCAAGGATTGAGGCCAAAGTCAAGATAGAGGTCAAAGTCAAGGTCAAGTTAGAGGTCATAGAGCCATATTGGTTGGGTATTTTTGGAAAAAAATTCAGTTTTATGCAAATTTTGAGCTAGGTCGAAATTTTGGTTTTTTCCACAATTTTGACCATTTAAAAAATTCAGTTTTATGAAAATTTTGAGCTAGGTCGAAATTTTGGTTTTTTCACAATTTTGACCATTTAAATCACACAAATCAGCAATTTGACCATATATTCTAATTGGTTGACAAAATTCATGGTAACCTAGGTTACCACAACCATGGTACCTAGGTTTACCACAACCACGGTAACCTATGTTACCACAACCATGGTAACCTAGAAAACCACAACCATGGTAACCTAGGTAACCCACAACCACGGTAACATAGGTAACTACAACCATGGTAACCTATGTAACCACAACCACGGTAACCTATGTAACCACAACCATGGTAACCTAGATAACCACAACCATGGTAACCTAGATAACCACAATCATGGTAACCTAGGTAACCACAACTACGGTAACCTAGGTTACCAACAACCAAGGATAAGTTCATAAATGAGTTCAAAGTCAAGGTCGAGTTAGTGGTCAGGTCAAGAATGAGGTTAAATGTCGTGATAGAGGTCAATATTCAAGGTCAAGAAAGAGGTCAAGGTCAAGATTGAGGTCAAGGTCAAGAATGAGGTCAATGTCGCGGTAGAGGTCAAAGACAAGGTCAAGAAAGAGGTCCAAGGTCAAAGCCAAGGTCAAGTTAGAGGTTAAAGTCGGAAAAGAGGTCAAATTCAAGGTCAAGAAAGAGGTCAAGGTCAAGATTGAGGTCAAAGTTTGGATAGAGGTCAAAGTCAAGGTCAAGTTAGAGGTCAAGGTCAAGATTGAGGTCAAAGTCGGGATAGAGGTCAAAGACAAGGTCAATGTCGCGGTAGAGGTCAAAGACAAGGTCAAGTAAGAGGTCAAGGTCAAAGCCAAGGTCAAGTTAGATGTCAAAGTCGGGATAGAGGTCAAAGTCAGGTCAAGTTAGAGGTCAAGGTCAAGAATGAGGCCTAAGTCGGGGAAGAGGTCAAAGACAAGGTCAAGTTAGAGGTCAAGGTCAAAGCCAAAGGTAATCAATGTGGTTAAGCCACAGTAGACCCATTTTGGATATGTATTTTTGGAAAAAAATTCAGTTTTTTGAAAATTTTGACCTAGGTCGAAATTTTGGTTTTTTCATCATTTCGACCATTTAAATCATTTAAATCGGCAATTTGACCATATATTCTGAAAGCTGACAAAATTCTCTTGAGTTTAGACTAGGTTTGATCGAATTTGGTGAAGAATTGTAGAACTTATGTAGGTTTTAGTGTGTTTTTGTGTTGTTCATACCTTGGGTAAACCTAGTTTTTTCTTCCTATACACAAATATATGTACAATTAACACATATGTGTAGGTTAAAAGGCAAGCTGAGTCATTTGTGAATCTTTTAAGCCACAGTAGACCCATTTTGGATATGTATTTTTGGAAAAAAATTCAGTTTTTTGAAAATTTTGACCTAGGTCGAAATTTTGGTTTTTTCATCATTTCGACCATTTAAATCATTTAAATCGGCAATTTGACCATATATTCTGAAAGCTGACAAAATTCTCTTGAGTTTAGACTAGGTTTGATCGAATTTGGTGAAGAATTGTAGAACTTATGTAGGTTTTAGTGTGTTTTTGTGTTGTTCATACCTTGGGTAAACCTAGTTTTTTCTTCCTATACACAAATATATGTACAATTAACACATATGTGTAGGTTAAAAGGCAAGCTGAGTCATTTGTGAATCTTTTAAGCCACAGTAGACCCATTTTGGATATGTATTTTTGGAAAAAAATTCAGTTTTTTGAAAATTTTGACCTAGGTCGAAATTTTGGTTTTTTCATCATTTCGACCATTTAAATCATTTAAATCGGCAATTTGACCATATATTCTGAAAGCTGACAAAATTCTCTTGAGTTTAGACTAGGTTTGATCGAATTTGGTGAAGAATTGTAGAACTTATGTAGGTTTTAGTGTGTTTTTGTGTTGTTCATACCTTGGGTAAACCTAGTTTTTTCTTCCTATACACAAATATATGTACAATTAACACATATGTGTAGGTTAAAAGGCAAGCTGAGTCATTTGTGAATCTTTTAAGCCACAGTAGACCCATTTTGGATATGTATTTTTGGAAAAAAATTCAGTTTTTTGAAAATTTTGACCTAGGTCGAAATTTTGGTTTTTTCATCATTTCGACCATTTAAATCATTTAAATCGGCAATTTGACCATATATTCTGAAAGCTGACAAAATTCTCTTGAGTTTAGACTAGGTTTGATCGAATTTGGTGAAGAATTGTAGAACTTATGTAGGTTTTAGTGTGTTTTTGTGTTGTTCATACCTTGGGTAAACCTAGTTTTTTCTTCCTATACACAAATATATGTACAATTAACACATATGTGTAGGTTAAAAGGCAAGCTGAGTCATTTGTGAATCTTTTAAGCCACAGTAGACCCATTTTGGATATGTATTTTTGGAAAAAAATTCAGTTTTTTGAAAATTTTGACCTAGGTCGAAATTTTGGTTTTTTCATCATTTCGACCATTTAAATCATTTAAATCGGCAATTTGACCATATATTCTGAAAGCTGACAAAATTCTCTTGAGTTTAGACTAGGTTTGATCGAATTTGGTGAAGAATTGTAGAACTTATGTAGGTTTTAGTGTGTTTTTGTGTTGTTCATACCTTGGGTAAACCTAGTTTTTTCTTCCTATACACAAATATATGTACAATTAACACATATGTGTAGGTTAAAAGGCAAGCTGAGTCATTTGTGAATCTTTTAAGCCACAGTAGACCCATTTTGGATATGTATTTTTGGAAAAAAATTCAGTTTTTTGAAAATTTTGACCTAGGTCGAAATTTTGGTTTTTTCATCATTTCGACCATTTAAATCATTTAAATCGGCAATTTGACCATATATTCTGAAAGCTGACAAAATTCTCTTGAGTTTAGACCAGGTTTGATCGAATTTGGTGAAGAATTGTAGAACTTATGTAGGTTTTAGTGTGTTTTTGTGTTGTTCATACCTTGGGTAAACCTAGTTTTTTCTTCCTATACACAAATATATGTACAATTAACACATATGTGTAGGTTAAAAGGCAAGCTGAGTCATTTGTGAATCTTTTAAGCCACAGTAGACCCATTTTGGATATGTATTTTTGGAAAAAAATTCAGTTTTTTGAAAATTTTGACCTAGGTCGAAATTTTGGTTTTTTCATCATTTCGACCATTTAAATCATTTAAATCGGCAATTTGACCATATATTCTGAAAGCTGACAAAATTCTCTTGAGTTTAGACTAGGTTTGATCGAATTTGGTGAAGAATTGTAGAACTTATGTAGGTTTTAGTGTGTTTTTGTGTTGTTCATACCTTGGGTAAACCTAGTTTTTTCTTCCTATACACAAATATATGTACAATTAACACATATGTGTAGGTTAAAAGGCAAGCTGAGTCATTTGTGAATCTTTTAAGCCACAGTAGACCCATTTTGGATATGTATTTTTGGAAAAAAATTCAGTTTTTTGAAAATTTTGACCTAGGTCGAAATTTTGGTTTTTTCATCATTTCGACCATTTAAATCATTTAAATCGGCAATTTGACCATATATTCTGAAAGCTGACAAAATTCTCTTGAGTTTAGACTAGGTTTGATCGAATTTGGTGAAGAATTGTAGAACTTATGTAGGTTTTAGTGTGTTTTTGTGTTGTTCATACCTTGGGTAAACCTAGTTTTTTCTTCCTATACACAAATATATGTACAATTAACACATATGTGTAGGTTAAAAGGCAAGCTGAGTCATTTGTGAATCTTTTAAGCCACAGTAGACCCATTTTGGATATGTATTTTTGGAAAAAAATTCAGTTTTTTGAAAATTTTGACCTAGGTCGAAATTTTGGTTTTTTCATCATTTCGACCATTTAAATCATTTAAATCGGCAATTTGACCATATATTCTGAAAGCTGACAAAATTCTCTTGAGTTTAGACTAGGTTTGATCGAATTTGGTGAAGAATTGTAGAACTTATGTAGGTTTTAGTGTGTTTTTGTGTTGTTCATACCTTGGGTAAACCTAGTTTTTTCTTCCTATACACAAATATATGTACAATTAACACATATGTGTAGGTTAAAAGGCAAGCTGAGTCATTTGTGAATCTTTTAAGCCACAGTAGACCCATTTTGGATATGTATTTTT
>NW_026095838.1:0-8915 GCF_023614345.1 Adelges cooleyi | reverse complement strand
GGCGCGATGCATGCTACTCAAACACGAAAAACAAAGACTTTCTTTGACAGCGGCCTCGCGTCGTTTTTCTATTGCGTATGATCGAAAAACACTACACCGATATACCGGATGGGAGTCTGAGCAAAATGGGCATTTTTTAAAAACTTTCGGTGATCCGGTGGTCCCGGTTAATACAGCTCTCGGTGGTGTATATATTTTGTTAGAATTATTTTTATTAACGCTATTGTAGCCCTTAATGTTCTCTAAAATACGACAACGCTGGCGAACAAAGATAATTAAATCGTCTATGTTTGGGATATTAGATTGCGTCACCGTGGCTTCGAATAAACGGCGTGTTTCTGGGTCTAATACCTTAGCGGCCATATAAAATAATAAAAAACCCGATAAATCCTCCACACCGAGATTTTTTATGGCTGTTACATTATCATTAAACACATCAATAAAACCATTCAATGCGGATAATGACTCTGTAGCAATAGGTTTGAACGAAAATATTCTATCTAAATGTACCGATGCTAAGAGCCGTTGATTTTCATAACGCGTTATGAGAGCGCCCCACGCGTCGTCATAATTGGCGGCCGAGAGTGGGAAGGACTTTATTGTGTTTAACGCTGGACCCGATAAACATGATAATAATAGATGAAATCTGTCGATTTTATTAACATTTCTTGCGGAAACAAAAGACTCAAACCGTTCATAGAATGATCGCCATTTTTCGGGACTACCATCAAATTTAGGCAAATCAAAATTCGGTAAATATGTACTGTATTGCGGTTGAGGCGTTATAGGTGTCGATATGTTACTCGCGGAAGTGACTGGCGTTAAAACTGAATTGATTTTAAAAATAAGCGTCTCCATTACGTCAGTAACTGGAGAATCAATACATTCGAATTCTTCGATCAAATCTCGGTCAACCGAAGCTTCAATTACAGCATCTTGGTGTAATCGAAATTGCATAGCAAGGGAATCTAATTGTCGAGAACGAATTTCTAATTCAGGCGTTAGTGATGGGTCACTTTTCGTCCTTTCCGCGATCGCGTATATTTCTTTTATCGATTTTAACGCACGATCGCGTGATAACCGAGCGATAACAAGCGCCTTGTTGTTACCCGTGGTTTTTGCACCTTTTTTCGACATGATTACGTTTTAAGAATATCCGGCCCGAAGGACCAAAATGTTTAATCGACCGCCCGGATATCTATAGACGGGTTGGGTCGGATTATTAGCGTGGTTCAATTTTTAAAGGATTCTTAAGATAAAAGGGGATAAAGTGGACTGTATGTTATGGAGATAAAAGATGGTACTAAACAATAAATAGATATGTAGAAATTAAATGCAATAAAAGTGTATGTATTAACAAATGATAATATTAATGTAAAATTATTAAATAATGGGGACAGGGGGGAGAATACTTATAATCTAATGCCATCCGGCGCAACAATATAGAACAACAAATATATTATAATAGATGGTACTTATCGACCATTGATTATTTGCACGGATTGACGTTGATTCGATGATGACAACACATATGAATCTTCCGACACACACACCACCGGTCGGCTGGGCGAGCTAATTATGCACCAGGGTGCATGCGAATCGCATGGGCGATTTTATTTTAATGCGTACGGAGGTACGAGCGAATCGCTAGGGCGATTTCAACAAAACACGACTATGTGTAGTCCGGGCGAATCGCTAGGGCGATTAACTATAATGCGTACAAGGGCACGCGCGAATCGTTAGGACGATTAACAACACAAATGATTTTTTTCTAATTAGCGACCATGAGGCGAAGGCTAATACGCGCAATTGTTATCATTTTAGGTGTAGCCCCGGTTCATAATATGTTTGGTAAGTTTATTGTGTTGAACAATTGGGATGATATTATTTTAGTTAAAAAGCTATTACTTTTTAATATTTTTAGAATTTTGTTGCTGTAGAATTTACTCCAGTTCTACATTTAGCAGTTTTTAATTGGATAAAACTCATTGTCGGTACTCATTAACTTTTTCCTTTTTTTGTTGTTTCATTTTGCGTTCTTAAACTTTGTTTTTTACCCAAATATCTGCTATAGGTATTAGCATTTTATTAGAAACTAATTAAATGGTTAAATAATAAAATATATTGATGATATTTATCCGAAATATATTTTTTTAAATAATACTTACATAATCGGTTGCAAAGAATAATATTATATCAAATAATGATTATAGTACAGTTGAGTGTTAAATCACTATTAAATAAACGCTTCGGTGCTATTCTGTGGATAGTATATTCAATCCAAGCACAGTATGAACCAACACAGTAAGGAAGTATTTATGTGAGGTGCATCTACAAAGCAGCATCAAACGGTTTTGTTAAAAGTGATTTTATCAGAGTAATCCAGTATAGTGGGGTTGGAGCATAGTGGGAACGGGCAGTAGACAGGTCTACAGGAATTATTATATGTGAACGTGATAAAATTACTTTATAAGACACCTCTTTAATACTTTCATAGTTTGCTGGTTTATACTGTGCAAGGTTTTGGACTATACTGGTTTGAAAATTCTATCCACAAAAAAGAACTACGTTGATGCAAGGTTAGCTTTCGTGTTCAAAAACAATTATTCTGTTTTACAATACTGTCAGTATATTTTGTTGAAAACAAAATCGCTATGCTGGTTATTACTACTTTTTACTATTCACATGTTCACAATATGAATTTGATTAAATTTTCTTTGGGATTTAATAATAATTGATTTGACCTAACGGCGCTAATTTCTTACTCTCTGCTGTGCCTTTTTTTGGTTGTTTACTATTATTTTTGGTTCTTAATGACAACACTGCAAAAGTTGTTGCAATTTACATCTATTATTTTTAAATTTTGACCGAAAAGAACCGTTCCCAACGTGAGGTGGTCTTAAAAATAGTATATCTTTTTAAAAATTAATCAACTAATATCAAAAAAAATATTTGTATCAATGTGATTCAACATACAATAAAGTTCAATTTTATTGCCATAAGTTATCCGTTGAACAATTTGTATCATATACACATCTGTAGTATTGTTTTGTTACGGAGAAACCTATAAAATTTAATAACATATTTTTAAAAAAATGTCTTCATATGTATGATAAATACCTAATACTCCCCGTGCCCAATACGTCCCAGTGCCTCTGCGCTGGCTTTTGTTTTAAATTTTAACATTTTAAAGATAATAACTTATGGTTTTTGTAGAGTAAATAACAGGTTAGTAAATGTGTTATACTCTGTTTTAGAATAATGTAAATATGTTAGTCATAACGAAAAATGACTAATATTGCTTATGTTAATAAATTCGCACAAACAATTCTGCAAAACATAATATCTAAATTTTGTTGTTTTAATCGACATAACACAAGCCATTCGCCAGTTCGTAAGAAAACCATCGAATCAGTCTATTAAACTGCTATACATTTTCAATACAATTGTTCAAGTAAGTAATTTTATCAAACTTCATAAATGGTAAAACTATACACGTTCAATAATATGTTTTTATTCGTTTTTTTTCTAATTTAAAATTTTTTTTTCCTCATTTAGACCTTCGAAAACATTTTATCCACCAGTCCTTTTACATCAAGTCCATAATTAAGTAATACTATCGTTTTAAACCATTAAATTCAAACCAGGCATTCAAATTAGCATCAAAGAGCTTATTATTAAGTGATCACTTTTATTTATGACAACTCCTGTAACCCAGTGAACTATCCGTCCCCACTATGCTTTGATCCCATTGTGCATAGGCCCCACTGTACTGACTTGCTCAGGTAAAATCACTTTCAGTTGTTTTAATTCCTGTAAACCTGTGACCTCCCCACCGCCACTGCGCCCCGACCCAACTATGCTTCGTCCCCACTATGCCCGGCCCCACTATACTGGCTGTTTTATTGTAAATCTATAATATGTTTAATCAATGATTTTACTCTGTAATACAACCAGAATATAAGCAAGTGTTTTTTGCAGGCGTGATCTATACATAATACGCGATCAAACATTGTAACAAACATCCTATTGTCTCGAATGATTACATTTCAATACATTAAACACCGTAACAACAACACAGTGTTTGGGTAGAATTTAAAAGTTTTTTTTTAATATTTTTCTACTGCCGGTAAATACAAAAGAAAAACATCAAACACGGTTTAAAACTTGATAATTTGTATACAATTTAATAGTAATCTGCTGTTATTGGCTTATTCTTTCTATATATAAAATTTTGAAATAATGTGATTTTTTTTTTTATATTCGAATTTTCTTTTGTATTTATGTTTTTTCTTATGGTAAAATTAAACCTTAACAAGAATAGGTGCCTCACCATTTACTGTGAATATAATAAGTTACACTAATTGTTAATTACTATCAGCAGTTTTGCACATAAGGTTTTTTCCTGAAAATGATTTTATCACTTTCATTTGTATTAATTCCCGAACACCTAGAAGTAGCCGTCCCAGTATTAATGCTCCGTAACAACCATAACTTGACCACGACATTTAATTTAATTCTTTTTTTTGCTTTTCTTAAAAAAAATATATAAAGGGTTGACTATTCTAAAAGAGTGCAATCAAAAAAATATTTGCACCTTTTCTAATGAAAATGGTTAGGTGTATTTATGGCGATTAATATAATGTTTTTTTTTATTATTTGCAGGTAAAAATGCAACTTTATTATGTTTTAATGTCATGTGCCTTTTTGAATGTCTTGGCCTATAATATGAGTAATTATTTATTTTACGTATTCGAGTAAGTTAAAAAAGAAAAAACTAAACCTAATTTTTTCACAGGGGATTATTTTAAAGCAGTTTACAGTACAAGTCAGTAACCTCCTTTTTCATACATAATTGCTTTTAAGTTTTTTGTTTTTGGAAAAAAAAATTGAAAGTAAATTATTTAAATAATTTAGTAATTTAAATGTAATAAATTTAGACGGACTTATCGACCGTGCTGTTCGCATAAAGTCATTTCGTCATGAAAAATTAAGTAAGGAAAACTTAAAATAATACACTGATATAATATAATGGCTGTGGGGTTATTTAACATAACAGTGTGAGTAACTAGTGTTAAGTTAAATAGTCACCATTTAATTATTTTATACTTTTATTTTGAGAATTTATACTTAAATTATGATTTTATAGTTTTAACTATTATTTGATTATTCTAGATGCATTCGAGTATACCATAAGGGGAATGGTTTTATCAGATGATACTGATTTCGCTTTTGGTAGTTATAAACTATTTTATAATAAAAACATAAATATAACAAGATGCAACTCCCAAAAATAATCCATAACCGTTTCATGGGAATTTCAAGAAAGTATTAAGTTGAATTTATGTGCTCGAGCCAAAAATCCAATCAGAGCTCTATATTTCAAATTATCCTTTATACTTCATATTATGATTGCAGCCCATTTCACTGCATTTAAAAAAATTAAAAAAATTATATTTTCACCGAATAATTAATAAACATTTATTTTGTACCTTGATTTCTGTCTTCAAATATAATATAATATAATTAATTCCAATACAGTTGAACATGTAATCAATTTGTGTTGTCTTAATTTCAGATAAAATGAAGTTTATGGTGGCAATACCAGGTATTAGTTTGCTTAGCTTTTTGTGGTTATATTTCAATACAGTTATTTGATTTTTCATTAGGTATAAACGTGTTTTTGTTTTAATTTCAGAACGTGCAGAACGTGAAAATCTAGACAGTAATAATTACTTTTATAACTTTCCAAACTTAAAATGCTCTATACTACCATACGTACATAACTAATATAGATCGAGAACAATTATGTACTTCTATGGGGATTTCAATTTAGAGTTAGGGTGTACATTAAAGTTGAATTTGTTTTCAATTATAGGATACGTGAGATTCCAGTTACGTTTGCAACAGGAACTAACCAGAGTTACAAGTAAATTAAAAATGATCGATAAGTTAAAAAAATAAACATTAGATCATTTATTTCAAATTCATAAGGCGATATGTTTCTCGCCTAACGTTATAATGATTGTTCGTAAAATTATGTAAATCGTTAATTTAAACGGGACTTCCTACTAAAATCATTTTTATGTATACAACATATTTTACATTAATATAGATTTAGTTTTATCAGTTTTATTGTGAACTCTATAAATAAAAAATGTTTAAAATGGTTTTTATTCGTGTATTGTTATATTTTGACATTTTATATTTTCGTAATAGGTCTTGAACCGGTACCGCTAAATTCAATAAGTAAGTAAATAACTCTTTACACTTAGATTATCAATCTAATTTACTCGAAATTACTCGAATTTAAAAGAAGCAGTCTACTTCTCAATTTCGGCAGCATTGAAATCTAAAGTTTACAAAATACAAGTTTAAGCGCTTTATAATTAATTATCAGTTACATAGAGTGTCTTTGTCAGAGACTTGGATAAATATCTTTCTTTCGATTTTCTCTCCGACTTCTTCCAATTATATTAATTGTGTTATATTGTTGTTACAGCTAAGGAACCGCCTCGGACAGGTATGCATGCATATTTTATTAGTATTTACCATTAAAAATCAATACCGAAATATTGCAACTGATTTTAAAACTATTAAATTTAATGACTACATTGACTCAATTAAGTTATTTTTTACCAGCCAGATTTATTTTTTGAGTTGAACGTAGTTGGATGTTAGTGTTAAGATTTAGAAAATATGGCAATTATGACAATGAAGGGTCATATTGTCAAACAACCAACCCTAGTCGTTGCCGCCTTAATACTAAATAAAGAAATTTAAACGCTTTACCGGTCTTCTTTACTATATTTTTAACTATCAGTTACATAGTGTCTTCATCTGAGACTTTTTCCGATTATATTGAGATGTTATAATTTTGTTGCAGCTATTAAACTGCCTTCACCAGGTAAGCATGCATTAGTTATTTTATTAGTTATTCATAAATAGCTCTTTAGACTTAAATTATCAATTGAAATTTCTTGAATTAAAAAGAAGCAGTTCACGCCTCGTTTTTGGCAGGAATGAAACCTATCAGTAAACAATCATTAATATAATGTATTATATAAAAAAGTGGTGTCATTATTTGTAGGTTAACTGTATAACTTCTTACCGTTATAAAATGCTACCAAAACTTGAAGTGCTTTATTGTGTTTTACTCCGAATTTTACTATGATCTTTGTCTTTATTAGAGATTTTGGTATTTATTTTTCTTCTGATTTATTTACATAAAATTATTATTATAAAAATAATTATCAAAAAACGTTTAAAATGCAAAATTTTATAAATAGAAGTGACCTGAACTTTAGTTGACTCAGTAAGTTTATTTTTTTTTACTTTACGCTCTAAATTCAAGAATAATATTTCGTTTCTCTTTTGTGCAACCTCATAATTAATTTAATTTATGTTATTTACTATAATATGTTGTTGACTGTCATAGTTCTTTTTCATATTCTTTTTTGCTGGCTGTTTGATTTTATATTACATTTCAAGAGTTTTTGGCCGTTTATAAAAAATGAATGAATAAATAAGTTATTGATAATAATTTTTTACATATCTGAAAATAGAACTGTAACCTCTCTTATTCCAATTTGGTACGTTCCCGCTATGCTTAGAACTCACTGTACTGGCAATTGTATTGTGTATTACAGAAGATCCTATTCCACAACTTGAAGAAATAGTAAAGGTGGCAAATGTCCTAAGGAAAAAAACTAGAAAAGCTTTGTGGGGTCTCCTCATGGAGGATGTTTTTATACCTGAGCAGCGTAAGTATTATAATGTTATAATTTAATTGGTCTTTTAACCATAGTATATACCATATTACTGTGTAGTATACTATACAGAATGAAAAATTTAGTTCACGTTGTATAAAAATACTACGGAAAAAATCAGATGATCGTGAGTGTGTGTTGGTCAACTTTATTAGGGTATTCAGATAACGACACTGGTACTGCATTATATTATCGTGTACATAATATGATGACTATAGTCATCATAACAGTTATCATCATAACTTAAATGATTTCAATGATAATGTTTTTTTTTAAAAATGTTTAGAGTTTTATTTTTTTCCTATATTTTTTATTGTACACTTGTATTATTTGTATCTTGCAGCTACATTTGACAATTAATTTTTTTCATATTTTTTTAGACCAAGATCATCGTTATACTAATGATGAGAGATGTTTTATAGTAGGATTGGCATCGAGTTGTATAAACTACAATTTTGCACGAGCTGTGCGTGTTGATGAAGATCGAAGTACTGACACTGCGCATGAAACTGGTCCTATTTGCGCCGTTATAGGTATAACGGGCGGCGAAAGAAAGTACATAGTTCGAGACTACGAATTTCGAGAAGTAACCCGTGGTCAACCTCATGTATTAATACAAGGTAAATTCGGACACCTTTATAGTCAGTTACTAGATACAGAAATATTACGACAATTAACGGTTAATGTTTTAAGTTAATATCTTTATTAAAGTATTTAAATAAATATCATATTAGATTTCTCACACCAGTTTGTTTTTAATATTTAATACATAAATTGTATGGTACTGTTATAAATATATTTAACTCATGTTTTACATAACTCGCACATATTGTTAAATAATTTTGAAAGTATATAATAAATAAACAGTTTTCCTCTCTATTTAAAGACACGTATGTTGTTTATTTATTGTTTTTATACTTATATACTGCTTACTTCAAACTTAATAGTATAAATTGGAATGTATCAATACAATTTGTTACTATTCAAAAAAATAAAGACGCTGTGCACTCTGTTGTAGCGCTGACAGATGTTTTTTCTAATACTTACTCTTACTTTCTAGTACTTAATGTTTATATCAATAAATGTTTTTGATTTTTTGGGGACATACGATATAGGGGTTGTTCGCCTGCCTCTTCAAATGCAATA
>NW_026095837.1:0-8954 GCF_023614345.1 Adelges cooleyi | reverse complement strand
TGTTATCGAATTGATTAAAGTATTTGTGATGAGCTGGAATGAGCAACTTTTCGAGAATTAGTCGATGCCGGACAGTTTTAACTACGTCTACCGTACCCCTGGCTTTAGTGGTTTACCTCAAAGGGCCCTTCTCCCAACACGGACTGACCAGCAGTGCTCAGCGGTAACATGTCTTGTCCAAAAAGCGTAGTAAGTGATATATGAAAATTCGTTTCTTACGAAGCCGGCAGTATTTAATGCGTTTTCATGTGTCACTTATAGGCGGATTTCATTCTCTTAACTATGATATGGTAAGAATGAAATAGCGAAGGTCTCATTATTACTTAAATAATTGAAAAGACTTTCTACTGCTTAGGCGAAGAATATTGCCAGGGAATTCCTGGTGTTCATTGAAATGGTTTAGGTCTTTGTGATGAGCTGGAATGAGCAACTTTTTGAGAATTGATCGATGCCAGACAGTTTCAACTACGTCTACTGTACCCCTGGCTTTAGTGGTTTACCTCAAAGGGCGTTGCTACGATCACGGACCGACTAGTAGTGCTGGACGGAAACCTGTCATATCCGTAAATTGTAGTAAAAGATGTATGAATATTTGTTTCTTACGAAGCCGGCAGTATTAATGCGATTTCATGTGTCGCTTATAGGAGGATTTCAATCTCTTAACTATGGTATGCTAAGAGTGAAATAGCGAAGGTCTCATTACTACTTGAATAATTGAAAAGACTTTCTACTGCTTAGGCGAAGAATATTGCTACGGAATTCCTGGTGTTATCGAAGTGGTTAAAGTATTTGTGATGAGCTGGAATGAGCAACTTTTCGAGAATTGGTCGATGCCGGACAGTTTCAACTACGTCTACCGTACCCCTGGATTTTGTGGTTTAACTCAAAGGGCTCCCCTCCGAACACGGACTGGCTAGTAGTGCTCAGCGATAACATGTCGTGTCCAAAAAGCGTAGTAAGTGATATATGAAAATTTGTTTCTTACGAAGCCGGCAGTATTTAATGCGTTTTCATGTGACACTTATAGGCGGATTTCATTCTCTTAACTATGATATGGTAAGAATGAAATAGCGAAGGTCTCATTTCTACTTGATTAATTGAAAAGACTTTCTACTGCTTAGGCGAAGAATATTGCCATGGAATTCCTGGTATTCATCAAAGTGGATTTGGTGTTTGTGATGAGCTGGAATGAGCAACTTTTCGAGAGTTGGTCGATGCCGGACAGTTTCATCTACGTCTACCGTACCCCTAAATTTATTGGTTTACCTCAAAGGGCTCCCTTCCGAACACGGACCGACTAGTAGTGCTCAGCGGTAACATGTCGTGTCCAAAAAGCGTAGTAAGAGATATATGAAAATTCGTTTCATACGAAGCCGGCACTCTTTAATGCAATTTCATGTGTTGCTTATAGGCGGATTTCATTCTCTTAACTATGGTAAGAATGAAATAGCGAAGGTCTCATTACTACTTGAATAATTGATAATACTTTCTACTGCTTAGGCGAAGAATATTGCCAGGGAATTCCTGGTGTTCATCAAAGTGGATTTGGTCATTGTGATGAGCTAGAATGAGCAACTTTTCGAGAGTTGGTCGATGCCGGACAGTTTCAACTACATCTACCGTACCCCTGGATTTATTGGTTTACCTCAAAGGGCTCCCTTCCAAACACGGACCGACTAGTAGTGCTCAGCGATAACATGTCGTGTCCAAAAAGCGTAGTAAGTGATATATGAAAATTTGTTTCTTACGAAGCCGGCAGTATTTAATGCGTTTTCATGTGACACTTATAGGCGGATTTCATTCTCTTAACTATGATATGGTAAGAATGAAATAGCGAAGGTCTCATTTCTACTTGATTAATTGAAAAGACTTTCTACTGCTTAGGCGAAGAATATTGCCATGGAATTCCTGGTATTCATCAAAGTGGATTTGGTGTTTGTGATGAGCTGGAATGAGCAACTTTTCGAGAGTTGGTCGATGCCGGACAGTTTCATCTACGTCTACCGTACCCCTAAATTTATTGGTTTACCTCAAAGGGCTCCCTTCCGAACACGGACCGACTAGTAGTGCTCAGCGGTAACATGTCGTGTCCAAAAAGCGTAGTAAGTGATATATGAAAATTTGTTTCTTACGAAGCCGGCAGTATTTAATGCGTTTTCATGTGACACTTATAGGCGGATTTCATTCTCTTAACTATGATATGGTAAGAATGAAATAGCGAAGGTCTCATTACTACTTGATTAATTGAAAAGACTTTCTACTGCTTAGGCGAAGAATATTGCCAGGGAATTCCTGGTGTTCATTGAAATGGTTTAGGTCTTTGTGATGAGCTGGAATGAGCAACTTTTTGAGAATTGATCGATGCCAGACAGTTTCAACTACGTCTACTGTACCCCTGGCTTTAGTGGTTTACCTCAAAGGGCGTTGCTACGATCACGGACCGACTAGTAGTGCTGGACGGAAACCTGTCATATCCGTAAATTGTAGTAAATGATGTATGAATATTTGTTTCTTACGAAGCCGGCAGTATTAATGCGATTTCATGTGTCGCTTGTAGGAGGATTTCAATCTCTTAACTATGGTATGCTAATAGTGAAATAGCGAAGGTCTCATTACTACTTGAATAATTGAAAAGACTTTCTACTGCTTAGGCGAAGAATATTGCTACGGAATTCCTGGTGTTATCGAAGTGGTTAAAGTATTTGTGATGAGCTGGAATGAGCAACTTTTCGAGAATTGGTCGATGCCTGACAGTTTAAACTTCGTCTACCGTACCCCTGGCTTTAGTGGTTTACCTCAAAGGGCCCTTCTCCCAACACGGACTGACCAGTAGTGCTCAGCGGTAACATGTCTTGTCCAAAAAGCGTAGTAAGTGATATATGAAAATTCGTTTCTTACGAAGCCGGCAGTATTTAATGCGTTTTCATGTGTCACTTATAGGCGGATTTCATTATCTTAACTATGATATGGTAAGAATGAAATAGCGAAGGTCTCATTATTACTTAAATAATTGAAAAGACTTTCTACTGCTTAGGCGAAGAATATTGCCAGGGAATTCCTGGTGTTCATCGAAGTGGTTTAGGTCTTTGTGATTAGCTGGAATGAGGAACTTTTCGAGAATTGATCGATGCCAGTCAGTTTCAACTACGTCTACTGTACCCCTGGCTTTAGTGGTTTACCTCAAAGGGCTATGCTACGAACACTTACTGACCAGTGATAACATGTCGTGTTTAAAAAGCGTAGTAAGAGATATATGAAAATTCGTTTCTTACGTTGCCGGCAGTATATAATGTGTTATCATGTGTCACTTATAGGCGGATTTCATTCTCTTAACTATGGTAAGAATGAAATTGCGAAGGTCTCATTACTACTTGAATAATTGAAAAGACTTTCTACTGCTCAGGCGAAGAATATTGCTAGAAAATTCCTGGTGTTCATCGAAGTGGTTATAGTATTTGTGATAAGCTGGAATGAGCAACTTTTCGAGAGTTGCTCGATGCCGGACAGTATCAACTACGTCTACTGTACCCCTGGATTTAGTGGTTTAACTCAATGGGCTCCCCTCCGAACACGGACTGGCTAGTAGTGCTCAGCGGTAACATGTCGTGTCCAAAAAGCGTAGTAAGTGATATATGAAAATTCGTTTCTAACGAAGCCAAGAGTATTTAATGCGTTTTCATGTGTCATTTATAGTTGGATTTCATGCTCTTAACTATGAAATGGTAAGAATGAAATAGCGAAGGTCTCATTATTACTTAAATAATTGAAAAGACTTTCTACTGCTTAGGCGAAGAATATTGCCAGGGAATTTCTGGTGTTCATCAAAGTGGTTATAGTTTTTGTGATGAGCTGGAATAAGAAACTTTTTGAGAGTTGGTCGATGCCGGACAGTTTCAACTACGTCTACCGTACCCCTGGATTAAGTGGTTTAACTCAAAAGGCTCCCCTCCGAACACGGACTGACTAGTAGTGCTCAGCGGTAACATGTCGTGTCCAAAAAGCGTTGTAAGTGATATATGAAAATTCGTTTCTTACGAAGCCGGCAGTATTTAATGCGTTTTCATGTGACGCTTATAGGCGGATTTCAATCTCTTAACTATGGTATGGTAAGAATGAAATTGCAAAGGTCTCATTACTACTTGAATAATTGAAAAGACTTTCTACTGCTTAGGCGAAGAATTATGCCAGGGAATTCCTGGTGTTCATCAAAGTGGATTTGGTCTTTGTGATGAGCTGGAATGAGCAACTTTTCGAGAGTTGGTCGATGCCGGACAGTTTCAACTACATCTACCGTACCCCTGGATTTATTGGTTTACCTCAAAGGGCTCCCTTCCAAACACGGACTGACTAGTAGTGCTCAGCGATAACATGTCGTGTCCAAAAAGCGTAGTAAGTGATATATGAAAATTTGTTTCTTACGAAGCCGGCAGTATTTAATGCGTTTTCATGTGACACTTATAGGCGGATTTCATTCTCTTAACTATGGTAAGAATGAAATTGCGAAGGTCTCATTACTACTTGAATAATTGAAAAGACTTTTCTACTGCTCAGGCGAAGAATATTGCTAGGAAATTCCTGGTGTTCATCGAAGTGGTTATAGTTTTTGTGATGAGCTGGAATAAGAAACTTTTTGAGAGTTGGTCGATGCCGGACAGTTTCAACTACGTCTACCGTACCCCTGGATTAAGTGGTTTAACTCAAAAGGCTCCCCTCCGAACACGGACCGACTAGTAGTGCTCAGCGGTAACATGTCGTGTCCAAAAAGCGTTGTAAGTGATATATGAAAATTCGTTTCTTACGAAGCCGGCAGTATTTAATGCGTTTTCATGTGACGCTTATAGGCGGACTTCAATCTCTTAACTATGGTATGGTAAGAATGAAATTGCAAAGGTCTCATTTCTACTTGAATAATTGAAAAGACTTTCTACTGCTTAGGCGAAGAATATTGCCAGGGAATTCCTGGTGTTCATCAAAGTGGATTTGGTCTTTGTGATGAGCTGGAATGATCAACTTTTCGAGAGTTGGTCGATGCCGGACAGTTTCAACTACATCTACCGTACCCCTGGATTTATTGGTTTACCTCAAAGGGCTCCCTTCCAAACACGGACCGACTAGTAGTGCTCAGCGATAACATGTCGTGTCCAAAAAGCGTAGTAAGTGATATATGAAAATTTGTTTCTTACGAAGCCGGCAGTATTTAATGCGTTTTCATGTGACACTTATAGGCGGATTTCATTCTCTTAACTAAGGTAAGAATGAAATTGCGAAGATCTCATTACTACTTGAATAATTGAAAAGACTTTCTACTGCTCAGGCGAGAGAATATTGCTAGGAAATTCCTGGTGTTCATCGAAGTGGTTATAGTTTTTGTGAAGAGCTGGAATAAGAAACTTTTTGAGAGTTGGTCGATGCCGGACAGTTTCAACTACGTCTACCGTACCCCTGGATTAAGTGGTTTAACTCAAAAGGCTCCCCTCCGAACACGGACTGACTAGTAGTGCTCAGCGGTAACATGTCGTGTCCAAAAAGCGTTGTAAGTGATATATGAAAATTCGTTTCTTACGAAGCCGGCAGTATTTAATGCGTTTTCATGTGACGCTTATAGGCGGATTTCAATCTCTTAACTATGGTATGGTAAGAATGAAATTGCAAAGGTCTCATTACTACTTGAATAATTGAAAAGACTTTCTACTGCTTAGGCGAAGAATTATGCCAGGGAATTCCTGGTGTTCATCAAAGTGGATTTGGTCTTTGTGATGAGCTGGAATGAGCAACTTTTCGAGAGTTGGTCGATGCCGGACAGTTTCAACTACGTCTACCGTACCCCTGGATTTATTGGTTTACCTCTAAAGGCTCCCTTCCGAACACGGACCGACTAGTAGTGCTCAGCGATAACATGTCGTGTCCAAAAAGCGTAGTAAGTGATATGTGAAAATTTGTTTCTTACGAAGCCGGCAGTATTTAATGCGTTTTCATGTGACACTTATAGGCGGATTTCATTCTCTTAACTATGGTATGGTAAGAATGAAATTGCAAAGGTCTCATTACTACTTGATTAATTGAAAAGACTTTCTACTGCTTAGGCGAAGAATATTGCCATGGAATTCCTGGTGTTCATCAAAGTGGATTTGGTCTTTGTGATGAGCTGGAATGAGCAACTTTTCGAGAGTTGGTCGATGCCGGACAGTTTCAACTACATCTACCGTACCTCTGGATTTATTGGTTTACCTCAAAGGGCTCCCTTCCGAACAAGGACCGACTAGTAGTGCTCAGCGATAACATGTCGTGTCCAAAAAGCGTAGTAAGTGATATATGAAAATTTGTTTCTTACGAAGCCGGCAGTATTTAATGCGTTTTCATGTGACACTTATAGGCGGATTTCATTCTCTTAACTATGATATGGTAAGAATGAAATAGCGAAGGTCTCATTACTACTTGAATAATTGAAAAGACTTTCTACTGCTTAGGCGAAGAATATTGCCAGGGGATTCCTGGTGTTCATCAAAGTGGATTTGGTCTTTGTGATGAGCTGGAATGAGCAACTTTTCGAGAGTTGGTCGATGCCGGACAGTTTCAACTACGTCTACCGTACCCCTGGATTTATTGGTTTTCCTCAAAGGGCTCCCTTCCGAACAAGGACCGACTAGTAGTTCTCAGCGGTAACATGTCGTGTCCAAAAAGCGTAGTAAATGATATATGAAAATTCGTTTCTTACGAAGCCGGCAGTATTTAATGCGTTTTCATGTGTCACTTATAGGCGGATTTCATTCTCTTAACTATGATATGGTAAGAATGAAATAGCGAAGGTCTCATTATTACTTAAATAATTGAAAAGATTTTCTACTGCTTAGGCGAAGAATATTGCCAGGGAATTCCTGGTGTTCATTGAAATGGTTTAGGTCTTTGTGATGAGCTGGAATGAGCAACTTTTCGAGAGTTGGTCGATGCCGGACAGTTTCAACTACATCTACCGTACCCCTGGATTTATTGGTTTACCTCAAAGGGCTCCCTTCCAAACACGGACCGACTAGTAGTGCTTAGCGATAACATGTCGTGTCCAAAAAGTGTAGTAAGTGATACATGAAAATTTGTTTCTTACGAAGCCGGCAGTATTAATGCGATTTCATGTGTCGCTTATAGGAGGATTTCAATCTCTTAACTATGGTATGCTAAGAGTGAAATAGCGAAGGTCTCATTATTACTTAAATAATTGAAAAGACTTTCTACTGCTTAGGCGAAGAATATTGCCAGGGGATTCCTGGTGTTCATCGAAGTGGATTTGGTCTTTGTGATGAGCTGGAATGAGCAACTTTTCGAGAATCGGTCAATACCGGACAGTTTCAACTACGTCTACCGTACCTTGGCTTTAGTGGTTTACCTCAAAGGGCTCTCCTACGAACACGGACTGGCTAGTAGTGCTCAGCGGTAACATGTCGTGTCCAAAAAGCGTTGTAAGTGATATATGAAAATTCGTTTCTTACGAAGCCGGCAGTATTTAATGCGTTTTCATGTGTTACTTATAGGCGGATTTCATTCTCTTAACTATGATATGGTAAGAATGAAATAGCGAAGGTCTCATTACTACTTGAATAATTGAAAAGACTTTCTACTGCTTAGGCGAAGAATATTGCCAGGGGATTCCTGGTGTTCATCAAAGTGGATTTGGTCTTTGTGATGAGCTAGAATGAGCAACTTTTCGAGAGTTGGTCGATGCCGGACAGTTTCAACTACATCTACCGTACCCCTGGATTTATTGGTTTACCTCAAAGGGCTCCCTTCCAAACACGGACCGACTAGTAGTGCTCAGCGATAACATGTCGTGTCCAAAAAGCGTAGTAAGTGATATATGAAAATTTGTTTCATTCTCTTAACTATGATATGGTAAGAATGAAATAGCGAAGGTCTCATTATTACTTAAATAATTGAAAAGACTTTTTACTGCTTAGGCGAAGAATATTGCCTGGGAATTCCTGGTGTTCATCGAAGTGGATTAGGTCTTTGTGATGAGCTGGAATGAGCAACTTTTCGAGAATCGGTGAATACCGGACAGTTTCAACTACGTCTACCGTACCCCTGGCTTTAGTGGTTAACCTCAAAGGGCTCTCCTACGAACACGGACTGGCTAGTAGTGCTCAGCTGTAACATGTCGTGTCCAAAAAGCGTTGTAAGTGATATATGAAAATTCGTTTCTTACGAAGCCGGCAGTATTTAATGCGTTTTCATGTGTCACTTATAGGCGGATTTCATTCTGTTAACTATGATATGGTAAGAATGAAATAGCGAAGGTCTCATTACTACTTGAATAATTGAAAAGACTTTCTACTGCTTGGGCGAAGAATATTGCCAGGGGATTCCTGGTGTTCATCAAAGTGGATTTGGTCTTTGTGATGAGCTAGAATGAGCAACTTTTCGAGAGTTGGTCGATGCCGGACAGTTTCAACTACATCTACCGTACCCCTGGATTTATTGGTTTACCTCAAAGGGCTCCCTTCCAAACACGGACCGACTAGTAGTGCTCAGCAATAACATGTCGTGTCCAAAAAGCGTAGTAAGTGATATATGAAAATTTGTTTCTTACGAAGCCGGCAGTATTTAATGCGTTTTCATGTGACACTTATAGGCGGATTTCATTCTCTTAACTATGATATGGTAAGAATGAATTAGCGAAGGTCTCATTACTACTTGATTAATTGAAAAGACTTTCTACTGCTTAGGCGAAGAATATTGCCATGGAATTCCTGGTGTTCATCAAAGTGGATTTGGTCTTTGTGATGAGCTGGAATGAGCAACTTTTCGAGAGTTGGTCGATGCCGGACAGTTTCATCTACGTCTACCGTACCCCTAAATTTATTGGTTTACCTCAAAGGGCTCCCTTCCGAACATGGACCGACTAGTAGTGCTCAGCGGTAACATGTCGTGTCCAAAAAGCGTAGTAAGTGATATATGAAAATTCG
>NW_026095836.1:0-36394 GCF_023614345.1 Adelges cooleyi | reverse complement strand
TTTCTTACGAAGCCGGCAGTATTTAATGCGTTTTCATGTGTCACTTATAGGCGGATTTCATTCTCTTAACTATGATATGGTAAGAATGAAATAGCGAAGGTCTCATTATTACTTAAATAATTGAAAAGACTTTCTACTGCTTAGGCGAAGAATATTGCCAGGGAATTCCTGGTGTTCATCGAAGTGGATTTGGTCTTTGTGATGAGCTGGAATGAGCAACTTTTCGAGAATCGGTCAATACCGGACAGTTTCAACTACGTCTACCGTACCTTGGCTTTAGTGGTTTACCTCAAAGGGCTCTCCTACGAACACGGACTGGCTAGTAGTGCTCAGCGGTAACATGTCGTGTCCAAAAAGCGTTGTAAGTGATATATGAAAATTCGTTTTTTTACGAAGCCGGCAGTATTTAATGCGTTTTCATGTGTCACTTATAGGCGGATTTCATTCTCTTAACTATGATATGGTAAGAATGAAATAGCGAAGGTCTCATTACTACTTGAATAATTGAAAAGACTTTCTACTGCTTAGGCGAAGAATATTGCCAGGGGATTCCTGGTGTTCATCAAAGTGGATTTGGTCTTTGTGATGAGCTGGAATGAGCAACTTTTCGAGAGTTGGTCGATGCCGGACAGTTTCAACTAAATCTACCGTACCCCTGGATTTATTGGTTTACCTCAAAGGGCTCCCTTCCAAACACGGACCGACTAGTAGTGCTCAGCAATAACATGTCGTGTCCAAAAAGCGTAGTAAGTGATATATGAAAATTTGTTTCTTACGAAGCCGGCAGTATTTAATGCGTTTTCATGTGACACTTATAGGCGGATTTCATTCTCTTAACTATGATATGGTAAGAATGAAATAGCGAAGGTCTCATTATTACTTAAATAATTGAAAAGACTTTCTACTGCTTAGGCGAAGAATATTGCCAGGGAATTCCTGGTGTTCATCGAAGTGGATTTGGTCTTTGTGATGAGCTGGAATGAGCAACTTTTCGAGAATCGGTCAATACCGGACAGTTTCAACTACGTCTACCGTACCTTGGCTTTAGTGGTTTACCTCAAAGGGCTCTCCTACGAACACGGACTGGCTAGTAGTGCTCAGCGGTAACATGTCGTGTCCAAAAAGCGTTGTAAGTGATATATGAAAATTCGTTTCTTACGAAGCCGGCAGTATTTAATGCGTTTTCATGTGTCACTTATAGGCGGATTTCATTCTCTTAACTATGATATGGTAAGAATGAAATAGCGAAGGTCTCATTACTACTTGAATAATTGAAAAGACTTTCTACTGCTTAGGCGAAGAATATTGCCAGGGGATTCCTGGTGTTCATCAAAGTGGATTTGGTCTTTGTGATGAGCTAGAATGAGCAACTTTTCGAGAGTTGGTCGATGCCGGACAGTTTCAACTACATCTACCGTACCCCTGGATTTATTGGTTTACCTCAAAGGGCTCCCTTCCAAACACGGACCGACTAGTAGTGCTCAGCGATAACATGTCGTGTCCAAAAAGCGTAGTAAGTGATATATGAAAATTTGTTTCATTCTCTTAACTATGATATGGTAAGAATGAAATAGCGAAGGTCTCATTATTACTTAAATAATTGAAAAGACTTTTTACTGCTTAGGCGAAGAATATTGCCTGGGAATTCCTGGTGTTCATCGAAGTGGATTAGGTCTTTGTGATGAGCTGGAATGAGCAACTTTTCGAGAATCGGTCAATACCGGACAGTTTCAACTACGTCTACCGTACCCTGGCTTTAGTGGTTAACCTCAAAGGGCTCTCCTACGAACACGGACTGGCTAGTAG
Source organism: Adelges cooleyi (assembly GCF_023614345.1). Taxonomy (NCBI): domain Eukaryota; kingdom Metazoa; phylum Arthropoda; class Insecta; order Hemiptera; family Adelgidae; genus Adelges; species Adelges cooleyi. The sequence goes on along the minus strand of NW_026095836.1, from coordinate 34,588 downwards.
TGCTCAGCGGTAACATGTCGTGTCCAAAAAGCGTTGTAAGTGATATATGAAAATTCGTTTCTTACGAAGCCGGCAGTATTTAATGCGTTTTCATGTGTCACTTATAGGCGGATTTCATTCTGTTAACTATGATATGGTAAGAATGAAATAGCGAAGGTCTCATTACTACTTAAATAATTGAAAAGACTTTCTACTGCTTGGGCGAAGAATATTGCCAGGGGATTCCTGGTGTTCATCAAAGTGGATTTGGTCTTTGTGATGAGCTAGAATGAGAAACTTTTCGAGAGTTGGTCGATGCCGGACAGTTTCAACTAAATCTACCGTACCCCTGGATTTATTGGTTTACCTCAAAGGGCTCCCTTCCAAACACGGACCGACTAGTAGTGCTCAGCAATAACATGTCGTGTCCAAAAAGCGTAGTAAGTGATATATGAAAATTTGTTTCTTACGAAGCCGGCAGTATTTAATGCGTTTTCATGTGACACTTATAGGCGGATTTCATTCTCTTAACTATGATATGGTAAGAATGAAATAGCGAAGGTCTCATTACTACTTGAATAATTGAAAAGACTTTCTACTGCTTAGGCGAAGAATGTTGCCATGGAATTCCTGGTGTTCATCAAAGTGGATTTGGTCTTTGTGATGAGCTGGAATGAGCAACTTTTCGAGAGTTGGTCGATGCCGACAGTTTCAACTACGTCTACCGTACCCCTGGATTTATTGGTTTACCTCAAAGGGCTCCCTTCCGAACATGGACCGACTAGTAGTGCTCAGCGGTAACATGTCGTGTCCAAAAAGCGTAGTAAGTGATATATGAAAATTCGTTTCTTACGAAGCCGGCAGTATTTAATGCGTTTTCATGTGTCACTTATAGGCGGATTTCATTCTCTTAACTATGATATGGTAAGAATGAAATAGCGAAGGTCTCATTATTACTTAAATAATTGAAAAGACTTTCTACTGCTTAGGCGAAGAATATTGCCAGGGAATTCCTGGTGTTCATCGAAGTGGATTTGGTCTTTGTGATGAGCTGGAATGAGCAACTTTTCGAGAATCGGTCAATACCGGACAGTTTCAACTACGTCTACCGTACCTTGGCTTTAGTGGTTTACCTCAAAGGGCTCTCCTACGAACACGGACTGGCTAGTAGTGCTCAGCGGTAACATGTCGTGTCCAAAAAGCGTTGTAAGTGATATATGAAAATTCGTTTTTTACGAAGCCGGCAGTATTTAATGCGTTTTCATGTGTCACTTATAGGCGGATTTCATTCTCTTAACTATGATATGGTAAGAATGAAATAGCGAAGGTCTCATTATTACTTAAATAATTGAAAAGACTTTTTACTGCTTAGGCGAAGAATATTGCCTGGGAATTCCTGGTGTTCATCGAAGTGGATTTGGTCTTTGTGATGAGCTGGAATGAGCAACTTTTCGAGAATCGGTCAATACCGGACAGTTTCAACTACGTCTACCGTACCCCTGGCTTTAGTGGTTAACCTCAAAGGGCTCTCCTACGAACACGGACTGGCTAGTAGTGCTCAGCGGTAACATGTCGTGTCCAAAAAGCGTTGTAAGTGATATATGAAAATTCGTTTCTTACGAAGCCGGCAGTATTTAATGCGTTTTCATGTGTCACTTATAGGCGGATTTCATTCTCTTAACTATGATATGGTAAGAATGAAATAGCGAAGGTCTCATTACTACTTGAATAATTGAAAAGACTTTCTACTGCTTAGGCGAAGAATATTGCCAGGGGATTCCTGGTGTTCATCAAAGTGGATTTGGTCTTTGTGATGAGCTAGAATGAGCAACTTTTCGAGAGTTGGTCGATGCCGGACAGTTTCAACTAAATCTACCGTACCCCTGGATTTATTGGTTTACCTCAAAGGGCTCCCTTCCAAACACGGACCGACTAGTAGTGCTCAGCAATAACATGTCGTGTCCAAAAAGCGTAGTAAGTGATATATGAAAATTTGTTTCTTACGAAGCCGGCAGTATTTAATGCGTTTTCATGTGACACTTATAGGCGGATTTCATTCTCTTAACTATGATATGGTAAGAATGAATTAGCGAAGGTCTCATTACTACTTGAATAATTGAAAAGACTTTCTACTGCTTAGGCGAAGAATATTGCCATGGAATTCCTGGTGTTCATCAAAGTGGATTTGGTCTTTGTGATGAGCTAGAATGAGCAACTTTTCGAGAGTTGGTCGATGCCGGACAGTTTCAACTACGTCTACCGTACCCCTGGATTAAGTGGTTTACCTCAAAGGGCTCTCCTACGAACACGGACTGGCTAGTAGTGCTCAGCGGTAACATGTCGTGTCCAAAAAGCGTTGTAAGTGATATATGAAAATTCGTTTTTTACGAAGCCGGCAGTATTTAATGCGTTTTCATGTGTCACTTATAGGCGGATTTCATTCTCTTAACTATGATATGGTAAGAATGAAATAGCGAAGGTCTCATTACTACTTGAATAATTGAAAAGACTTTCTACTGCTTGGGCGAAGAATATTGCCAGGGGATTCCTGGTGTTCATCAAAGTGGATTTGATCTTTGTGATGAGCTAGAATGAGCAACTTTTCGAGAGTTGGTCGATGCCGGACAGTTTCAACTACGTCTACCGTACCTTGGCTTTAGTGGTTTACCTCAAAGGGCTCTCCTACGAACACGGACTGGCTAGTAGTGCTCAGCGGTAACATGTCGTGTCCAAAAAGCGTTGTAAGTGATATATGAAAATTCGTTTCTTACGAAGCCGGCAGTATTTAATGCGTTTTCATGTGTCACTTATAGGCGGATTTCAATCTCTTAACTATGGTATGGTAAGAATGAAATAGCGAAGGTCTCATTACTACTTGAATAATTGAAAAGACTTTCTACTGCTTAGGCGAAGAATATTGCCAGGGGATTCCTGGTGTTCATCAAAGTGGATTTGGTCTTTGTGATGAGCTAGAATGAGCAACTTTTCGAGAGTTGGTCGATGCCGGACAGTTTCATCTACGTCTACCGTACCCCTGAATTTATTGGTTTACCTCAAAGGGCTCCCTTCCGAACACGGACCGACTAGTAGTGCTCAGCAATAACATGTCGTGTCCAAAAAGCGTAGTAAGTGATATATGAAAATTTGTTTCTTACGAAGCCGGCAGTATTTAATGCGTTTTCATGTGACACTTATAGGCGGATTTCATTCTCTTAACTATGATATGGTAAGAATGAAATAGCGAAGGTCTCATTATTACTTAAATAATTGAAAAGACTTTCTACTGCTTAGGCGAAGAATATTGCCAGGGAATTCCTGGTGTTCATCGAAGTGGATTTGGTCTTTGTGATGAGCTGGAATGAGCAACTTTTCGAGAATCGGTCAATACCGGACAGTTTCAACTACGTCTACCGTACCTTGGCTTTAGTGGTTTACCTCAAAGGGCTCTCCTACGAACACGGACTGGCTAGTAGTGCTCAGCGGTAACATGTCGTGTCCAAAAAGCGTTGTAAGTGATATATGAAAATTCGTTTTTTACGAAGCCGGCAGTATTTAATGCGTTTTCATGTGTCACTTATAGGCGGATTTCATTCTCTTAACTATGATATGGTAAGAATGAAATAGCGAAGGTCTCATTACTACTTGAATAATTGAAAAGACTTTCTACTGCTTAGGCGAAGAATATTGCCAGGGATTCCTGGTGTTCATCAAAGTGGATTTGGTCTTTGTGATGAGCTGGAATGAGCAACTTTTCGAGAGTTGGTCGATGCCGGACAGTTTCAACTACATCTACCGTACCCCTGGATTTATTGGTTTACCTCAAAGGGCTCCCTTCCAAACACGGACCGACTAGTAGTGCTCAGCGATAACATGTCGTGTCCAAAAAGCGTAGTAAGTGATATATGAAAATTTGTTTCTTACGAAGCCGGCAGTATTTAATGCGTTTTCATGTGACACTTATAGGCGGATTTCATTCTCTTAACTATGATATGGTAAGAATGAAATAGCGAAGGTCTCATTATTACTTAAATAATTGAAAAGACTTTCTACTGCTTAGGCGAAGAATATTGCCAGGGAATTCCTGGTGTTCATCGAAGTGGATTTGGTCTTTGTGATGAGCTGGAATGAGCAACTTTTCGAGAGTCGGTCGATGCCGGACAGTTTCAACTACGTCTACCGTACCTTGGCTTTAGTGGTTTACCTCAAAGGGCTCTCCTACGAACACGGACTGGCTAGTAGTGCTCAGCGGTAACATGTCGTGTCCAAAAAGCGTTGTAAGTGATATATGAAAATTCGTTTTTTACGAAGCCGGCAGTATTTAATGCGTTTTCATGTGTCACTTATAGGCGGATTTCATTCTCTTAACTATGATATGGTAAGAATGAAATAGCGAAGGTCTCATTACTACTTGAATAATTGAAAAGACTTTCTACTGCTTAGGCGAAGAATATTGCCAGGGGATTCCTGGTGTTCATCAAAGTGGATTTGGTCTTTGTGATGAGCTGGAATGAGCAACTTTTCGAGAGTTGGTCGATGCCGGACAGTTTCAACTACGTCTACCGTACCCCTGGATTTATTGGTTTACCTCAAAGGGCTCCCTTCCGAACACGGACCGACTAGTAGTGCTCAGCGGTAACATGTCGTGTCCAAAAAGCGTAGTAAGTGATATATGAAAATTCGTTTCTTACGAAGCCGGCAGTATTTAATGCGTTTTCATGTGTCACTTATAGGCGGATTTCATTCTCTTAACTATGATATGGTAAGAATGAAATAGCGAAGGTCTCATTATTACTTAAATAATTGAAAAGACTTTCTACTGCTTAGGCGAAGAATATTGCCAGGGAATTCCTGGTGTTCATCGAAGTGGATTTGGTCTTTGTGATGAGCTGGAATGAGCAACTTTTCGAGAATCGGTCAATACCGGACAGTTTCAACTACGTCTACCGTACCTTGGCTTTAGTGGTTTACCTCAAAGGGCTCTCCTACGAACACGGACTGACTAGTAGTGCTCAGCGGTAACATGTCGTGTCCAAAAAGCGTTGTAAGTGATATATGAAAATTCGTTTCTTACGAAGCCGGCAGTATTTAATGCGTTTTCATGTGTCACTTATAGGCGGATTTCATTCTCTTAACTATGATATGGTAAGAATGAAATAGCGAAGGTCTCATTACTACTTGAATAATTGAAAAGACTTTCTACTGCTTAGGCGAAGAATATTGCCAGGGGATTCCTGGTGTTCATCAAAGTGGATTTGGTCTTTGTGATGAGCTAGAATGAGCAACTTTTCGAGAGTTGGTCGATGCCGGACAGTTTCAACTACATCTACCGTACCCCTGGATTTATTGGTTTACCTCAAAGGGCTCCCTTCCAAACACGGACCGACTAGTAGTGCTCAGCGATAACATGTCGTGTCCAAAAAGCGTAGTAAGTGATATATGAAAATTTGTTTCATTCTCTTAACTATGATATGGTAAGAATGAAATAGCGAAGGTCTCATTATTACTTAAATAATTGAAAAGACTTTCTACTGCTTAGGCGAAGAATATTGCCAGGGAATTCCTGGTGTTCATCGAAGTGGATTATGGTCTTTGTGATGAGCTGGAATGAGCAACTTTTCGAGAGTTGGTCGATGCCGGACAGTTTCAACTACGTCTACCGTACCCCTGGATTAAGTGGTTTACCTCAAAGGGCTCTCCTACGAACACGGACTGGCTAGTAGTGCTCAGCGGTAACATGTCGTGTCCAAAAAGCGTTGTAAGTGATATATGAAAATTCGTTTTTTACGAAGCCGGCAGTATTTAATGCGTTTTCATGTGTCACTTATAGGCGGATTTCATTCTCTTAACTATGATATGGTAAGAATGAAATAGCGAAGGTCTCATTACTACTTGAATAATTGAAAAGACTTTCTACTGCTTGGGCGAAGAATATTGCCAGGGGATTCCTGGTGTTCATCAAAGTGGATTTGGTCTTTGTGATGAGCTAGAATGAGCAACTTTTCGAGAGTTGGTCGATGCCGGACAGTTTCAACTACGTCTACCGTACCCCTAAATTTATTGGTTTACCTCAAAGGGCTCCCTTCCGAACACGGACCGACTAGTAGTGCTCAGCAATAACATGTCGTGTCCAAAAAGCGTAGTAAGTGATATATGAAAATTTGTTTCTTACGAAGCCGGCAGTATTTAATGCGTTTTCATGTGACACTTATAGGCGGATTTCATTCTCTTAACTATGATATGGTAAGAATGAAATAGCGAAGGTCTCATTATTACTTAAATAATTGAAAAGACTTTCTACTGCTTAGGCGAAGAATATTGCCAGGGAATTCCTGGTGTTCATCGAAGTGGATTTGGTCTTTGTGATGAGCTGGAATGAGCAACTTTTCGAGAATCGGTCAATACCGGACAGTTTCAACTACGTCTACCGTACCTTGGCTTTAGTGGTTTACCTCAAAGGGCTCTCCTACGAACACGGACTGGCTAGTAGTGCTCAGCGGTAACATGTCGTGTCCAAAAAGCGTTGTAAGTGATATATGAAAATTCGTTTTTTACGAAGCCGGCAGTATTTAATGCGTTTTCATGTGTCACTTATAGGCGGATTTCATTCTCTTAACTATGATATGGTAAGAATGAAATAGCGAAGGTCTCATTACTACTTGAATAATTGAAAAGACTTTCTACTGCTTAGGCGAAGAATATTGCCAGGGGATTCCTGGTGTTCATCAAAGTGGATTTGGTCTTTGTGATGAGCTGGAATGAGCAACTTTTCGAGAGTTGGTCGATGCCGGACAGTTTCAACTACATCTACCGTACCCCTAAATTTATTGGTTTACCTCAAAGGGCTCCCTTCCGAACACGGACCGACTAGTAGTGCTCAGCGGTAACATGTCGTGTCCAAAAAGCGTAGTAAGTGATATATGAAAATTCGTTTCTTACGAAGCCGGCAGTATTTAATGCGTTTTCATGTGTCACTTATAGGCGGATTTCATTCTCTTAACTATGATATGGTAAGAATGAAATAGCGAAGGTCTCATTATTACTTAAATAATTGAAAAGACTTTCTACTGCTTAGGCGAAGAATATTGCCAGGGAATTCCTGGTGTTCATCGAAGTGGATTTGGTCTTTGTGATGAGCTGGAATGAGCAACTTTTCGAGAATCGGTCAATACCGGACAGTTTCAACTACGTCTACCGTACCTTGGCTTTAGTGGTTTACCTCAAAGGGCTCTCCTACGAACACGGACTGGCTAGTAGTGCTTAGCGGTAACATGTCGTGTCCAAAAAGCGTTGTAAGTGATATATGAAAATTCGTTTTTTACGAAGCCGGCAGTATTTAATGCGTTTTCATGTGTCACTTATAGGCGGATTTCATTCTCTTAACTATGATATGGTAAGAATGAAATAGCGAAGGTCTCATTACTACTTGAATAATTGAAAAGACTTTCTACTGCTTAGGCGAAGAATATTGCCAGGGGATTTCTGGTGTTCATCAAAGTGGATTTGGTCTTTGTGATGAGCTAGAATGAGCAACTTTTCGAGAGTTGGTCGATGCCGGACAGTTTCAACTACATCTACCGTACCCCTGGATTTATTGGTTTACCTCAAAGGGCTCCCTCCCAAACACGGACCGACTAGTAGTGCTCAGCGATAACATGTCGTGTCCAAAAAGCGTAGTAAGTGATATATGAAAATTTGTTTCTTACGAAGCCGGCAGTATTTAATGCGTTTTCATGTGACACTTATAGGCGGATTTCATTCTCTTAACTATGATATGGTAAGAATGAAATAGCGAAGGTCTCATTTCTACTTGATTAATTGAAAAGACTTTCTGCTGCTTAGGCGAAGAATATTGCCATGGAATTCCTGGTATTCATCAAAGTGGATTTGGTGTTTGTGATGAGCTGGAATGAGCAACTTTTTGAGAATTGGTTGACACGGTGATACATATTACTAATAGGACGCCGCGCACTGCGGCGTACTATTAGTGATATGCCACGGGCCGCGACACTTTACCGCCACAATCCGTCCGGCAGACACGAACTGACTGGCTGACCACCACTCTCTACCTAGGGTGCAAAGTCCAGTTCGGACGCCGGCATAGCGCGGCGAATATAATGGGTAGCTAATCACTTCCCGATACGACGCGCGACCGACGACTTACCGTTTTCCCAACGTATTCCGTCCGCCCTCGTATCACCTAGAATTAATTCGACGCCTTATCCCGACTTAACTTCTAGCGACCCCCCCACGACTAGCCCGCTAGTTCGATCATTCCGGATCCGTCCGCGTTTTTGTAAACTTTAATTTTAAACCTATTTTATATATTGCGTGGTCGAACAATAAACAGTGTTTACGCCGCAACCCCGTGTTGAACTTATTGACTTAACCCCAACCCGTGAGTTGCGTCCACACACGACCGCGTCAATAACTGGCTCCCCGAAGGAAAATCACCCTTTCTCCCGTTTCCAGCTCCAGTACAGGTACATTACTTATACGCTTGCTTCCGGGAAACCGCCTGCTTAAAATAATTATTCTTAATTAATTAATTTTTTTTTTTTTTTCTTCTCTTTCTCCCTTAAAGTAAAATAATTAAACTCAAACTGAGTCGAGTTAGGTTAGCTTAAGCAGCGACAGGCAAACAGAAAAAAAGTTTTTCCGAATTGGTGACCAAAATAGCTGAGGCACACACACAACCGTAGGCGATTTACTACGATAAAGCGATTAACCGCTATCACCGTAGCCGCCGTCAGCTGACACCGTCGAACGCTAATCATAATCTGTAAACACATTTATGTTGTTGCGCTATATCTATGTGTTTACAGTAGGCGAATAGTGAAAACAAACACGCTGAGTAATAATATAATTTTTAGTTTGCTGTGAAGCCCCTTTTTGTTTTTTCTGCTCTTGTTCTCGACTTGCCTTTTCTTCTTCTAAAATTTTTGTTTTTTTTTTTGTTTGTGTTAAAGTGCTGCGAAAATACTGTAGTGAAATAATAACCGCCTCAGTACGCAGTCACATCAATAGCTCAAAATCTGTTTTCCTAAACGAAAATTTTTGATTTGTTTATTACCTTTTTTTTTTTTCCCCCTCGACTACTGAGACAAATTATTTATTTATTTATTTGTTTTTTTTCTTGTCATTATTTTCGGTTTTTTTTTTTCGAACCGTTGACGATAGTTAACCACCGTCGCGCGTATCGCCGACGACACTAAACAACGGGTTTCGGAAAAATTTAAATCTAGTGTTTAACATTGTTTTTTTTTTACCACACTAATTTTTCCTGCTGTCTTGAAATATTATTGGTGGTATTATTTCTTTTTTTTTCCCTCCTCGTCCCAAAGTACTTTTTTTTATTCGCTCTCCTTAAAATATTGTATTGATGTTACTATCTATGCCTTTTTCTTCTTCTTATAACCGTCGAATATAAGTTGATTGTAGTTGCGCGTATCGCCGACACCAACGGACGACTGGTTTAGAAGAAAGAAAAATAAGGTCGGATGTAACATTATATAATATACCTAATATTATAACGTTTATATCATTTTTTTCCCCTCTTTCCCCCCCCCCCCCCCCAATATTCCGTCCTTTTCCCCTATTATTATTATTATTTTTTTTTCTCTCCTCTTCTTACTCCCATTACTCTAATTACTGCTGTAATCATTCTTGTAGTGGTTTTATATACCTGTTGACACAAACGCTGATTTCCGTCGCGCACATCGCCGGCGCCAACAGCCAACAGGGTATATAAAAAAAAAATAAAAAATAAAAAAAAAAACAATTGATTAATTATAAATTAATAAAATAATTTTTCAAAAAAAAAAAAAAGAGAACCCTCTCATAAAATTTGTCTCACCTAGTCGTTTTCCTGCTATTTATTAATTTAAAATGGACAGCAAACTACTAATGAATATGAGTAAAACCGAACTCATGCGCGAATGTGCCTATCGTGGTTTATCATACAACGGGACGCGAAACGATTTATTGGTTATGTTGGAGGGGCACATAAGAGATGCGGGTAGTGATCCGAACTCAACTCTCCTGCCACCTCGTCCGCCCATTGATGATTTGACTCTTGACGAATCATCAGTGGCGGATGCGAACAGGGGCGGAACAAATAATAGCGAAAACGCTAACGCAAATATCACGATACACCGTGAGCCCGCTGTTATAAATGGAGTTGTGAGTAATATGTTATTCGACTCGAATACAGAAGAACTACAACCACCACAAAATAACAGATCGATGCTATCATCTCAGCCTCCTCCACTTAATCCAATTTCGGAAATGTTCGACGACCTCCGTGTGGTAAACACAATCCAAACAGCTAGCACCCAGATAGGCGATATAAATCGTGACATCCGCCTTCAGGCTCTGCTAACCCGTATGGAGATCCGAATTTCCGAATTAGAAATGTCGGTATTACGGTACCGCCATGAGGAAGTGAGAAACGAGGAACGCTTTCGTCGAATTAAGTCCTGTTTACGCGCTGCGAACATTAACATCGATGACGACATCGACGACCCTCTTATCACCCATCCCCGTCTTCTAATATTCGGCTCGATCAAGACGCACCAATAGGACCGCGCGGTTATACCGAAAGAGAAAGCAACCGGCTGCCCGATGGCCTAGTCGACCGTTTAAGCTCTCTCGAAATCGCGAACGAACGGTTTACCCCTAGCGCACAACAGCCGAATAGGGACCGCCGACGCGAAAACGTCCGTTTTCAATGCGATCCCCCACCAAACCAAACTTTCGCTCGCGATCATTTCAACGAAAGCTTCCAGTCGAATCGTCTCCACCCCGGCGGAGACTATGACTATGACCGTAGAAATTACGCCGAAAGTACAATCTTTCCCAGATCTGGCCCTACGTCGAAAATCAACTCCAGTGATCATTATTACAACGCTGGAGTGGGCAATCATGAGAGATCGATCCTTATACCGTTAAACGACCTCACCGCCGCCCGTGCTTCTTTCCCCGAATTTTCCGGGGCCAAAGAAGAAGACCCGGTCGAGTTTCTCGACAGTACCGAATGTATTTTGCGACAATCGAAAATACACCGCTCGTCGTGGGTTAGGGCCGTTGAGCCGCAGCTGAAGGGCGCCGCCGAGAGTTGGTGGAAGCCCATGAGAGTCCTTAAGTTATCTTGGACCGAGTTTCGCGGCGAACTAGCCGAGAGATTCGATAATTCCGACCTTCAGGCCCACTTATTGGCCGAAATTTTGTCAGTACGACAAGGTACAAACCAACGTCTGACCGATTTCGTGCTACATAAGAACCAGCTGACGTGCCGAGTGCGCTCTCCGATGTCGGAAGCGCAAATAGTGAGTACGATTATCGGTCTCATGCGCGATGAATTCCGCACTCATTTACGGCTTCAACAACCCACTAACTTCGTAGACCTAAGGCGAATCGCACATGTTTTAGACAGCACTACGTACGCGACTGATAACAGTTCAGCAGTACCCCACAACACGCCTCAGGTCCATGCGAGCAGGTACCAACCCCGACCTAACATAAACCCTCCCAATAACGGGGAAAACGCCCAAAACGCCCGCAGACCGAATACGGACCGAACGCGCAATCGAGACCCCCCTTCACCGTGTCTTACATGCGGGGGCAATCATTGGCACCGCTTCTGTCCGAACAACTCGGGAAACGGCGGGGGAGCCCAGGGACACTAGTCCATCCCACCGGCTCCTCACTCCAGTTCCACAACACTAACTCCTTAAATGCTCGAAATGTGCCCACCCTGATTCAACAGTCCGATGTGGTCACGCCAGCATTTAAACAAGGGGACATAGTAGTTGACAAACCCGGCAATACTCAAAGTGCACCGACCAATAGCCCAATACCCCTCTTCTCCGAAGTCCAGAACCCACTGACAGTGACCCTTTCCGCAGTGGGGACGAAGGTAAAGGAGAACGGCACCACACATCACCGGTGTTCTACCCATAAGCAATTGGTGCACTTAGCGATCCCCTCAGACATGCCCATAGATGATATACTCCCTACGGGCTCTGAAAATAAAAACACACCTAAAAGTAACCACGCCGAAGTGGACAGAACCATAGAGAATCTGCTAGCAGTGAATGAGTTCGAGGTTCCTAATCAGTTCTTAGAACACCCACTTCAAAACAGCTCTAAGACGTTTATCCATAAGGCAGCGACTAAAACACGCCCTGAATCAATCCCCACCCCTGCCGTTGAATTAGAATTCAAAACGGGCGTCGTTACCGCACTTTTAGATTCACAAGCGCAAAAATCATATGTAAGACCGGACATAGCAAACAAGTTTGGAACTCCCCTCAATGGACTACCCTCTATCGTACGAATGGCCGACGGACACACGAAGAATACTCGTGGGTCTTCGTCATTCGAACCTAAGATAGCTGATCTTAATATATCTTTTAGGGCCTCCATCTTAGACGACTTGTACTGCGATATCCTCCTAGGACATGACTTCCTCGTCGAGAACGAAGTCTCTTGGGACTACTCCGCATGTACAATTCACTTAGGTGCTAACAGACGCACAACAGCTTGTTGGCGAGGCTCACCAACTCCCTGCCCTACAGAACCAGACCTTTCTGAAGTCGAAATTTCGGGCGATCCCACCTCACAGGACCACATAAAACGAATATTGTTACAATACCCAAACGTTTTTAGCGGGAATATAGGCCGCACGAAACTTATCGAGCACGAAATCCGACTCAAAAACCGCACTCCTATCGCGCTTAAACCATATCCATACCCTGTAGAGAAACAAAACTCTATAGACAGTATGATACGCGATATGGAGGAACAAGGCCTAGTCGAACCGAGCACATCGCCCTGGGCCGCCCCTATAGTCTTAGCCAAAAAAAAAGACGGGTCCCCCCGACTCTGTATAGACTATAGACGTTTAAACGAGGTCACCGAATCAGACGCTTACCCCATGCCGCATTTGAACGAAATGATTAGAAACATGCGGGGGGCGAAAGTATTTAGCGTTTTGGACTTAAAATCTGGCTACTGGCAGGTCTCCCTAAGTCCAAGTGCGCGTAGATACACTGCATTCAGAACGCGAAGAGGACTCTTTCATTTCAGAGTACTTCCGTTCGGCTTAAAGAATTCCCCTATGACGTTTGTGAGGTTAATGAACGAGGTACTTAGAGGATATTTAGATGAATTCGTTCAGGTATACTTGGATGATATAGTAATATTTTCCAATAACTTGCCCGACCACTTAGACCATCTCTCGAAAGTTCTCGAACGGCTCGAACGTCATGGACTAACGTGTCATCCTAAGAAATGCAAGTTAGGAACTCCCGAAATTTCATTTTTGGGGCACTTAGTTAGTTCAGAGGGAATTCAAAAACAACCGGAGAAATTATCAGCGATCAGAGACTTTCCGATACCACGGAAAATTAAAGATCTACGTAGGTTCTTAGGCGTATGTAATTGGTATAGTCAATTTGTCGACAACTACTCCGACACGATTGAACCTCTAACCCGCCTATTAGGACATGGGGTAAAATGGCGATGGGAAAGGATAGAACAAGACGCCTTTAATCAAATAAAGAATGCTTTGTACCATTCCCCAAAGTTATCTTCTCCCGACTACGAACGCCCGTTCTGTCTGCAAACTGATGCAAGCGACATAGGCGTTGGTGCTATTCTCTTCCAAAGGGGTGACAGCCCGGAGGAAAGAAGAGTCATCGCCTACGCGAGTAAAAAGTTGAGCGATACTCAGAAACGATACGCTGCGGTCGAACGCGAATGCTTAGCGATAATTTGGGCAACCGATAAATTCAGAATTTATCTCGAGTCGGGCCCATTCGAGCTATACACCGATAACTCCGCGTTGACATGGCTTCACAGAGCCAAAGACAAAAATGCTAAATTAACCCGGTGGGCAATCCAGCTAGGTAATTTAGACTTCCACACGACACATGTCCCAGGGGCCCAGAACCAGGCGCCTGACATGCTGTCGAGACATCCGACTCCGGGCCCCCCCGTAGACGAGGAGGCGCTCGATGAAAATCTTATAGGTGTCCCGACCCTGACACGCTCCAGACATGTAGGCGATACCCCCGATAACATTTTCACCGTTACCGATTCACCGACAGACTCTGTCGACACACCCTTCTCCTTGTCTTTATTGAAAACTTGGCAGACAAGGGATCAGGCCGTGAAATCTATCATAGATTCCGTGAACAATGACTCCCCTGCAAACAATACCAGACAAGCGACCCCCAACTCGAAGGACTTCTTCTTAGTTGACGACCTTCTAAGAAAGCGAATCGGTACGAAAAATGGAATTGAACTGAAACCAATCGTGATCCCCACTTCTAATGCGCCACAGGTAATTTGGAAGTATCACGATCACTACCTTTCCAACCATCCTGGGTGGAAAGAGACTTATAGGGCGGTTCGAGAACGGTTTTACTGGCGAGGTCTAAAGAATCAAGTTAGGCTCTATGTCAAGTCTTGTCACATTTGCGCGTGCACTAAGCCTCTTAACGCCAAGGCGGAAGACCCTCTTTCGACTAGAAAACCGCGACAACCCTGGGAGGTCATCAGTATCGATCTCATGGGCCCTTATCCGAGAACCGGACGGGGCAAAACATGCATACTGGTGGCCACCGATTGCTTTAGTAGATGGGTCGAAGCTTACCCCTTAGGGTCCGCCACTACTAAAGTTATCACACAAACACTCGAGCGCGAATTCTTTGCGCGCTACGGCTATCCCCGTGTGTGCCTCAGTGACAATGGCCCCCAATTCACATCGAATGAAATGCTCAAAGCACTCGAGCGATGGGGGGCGGTGGGTTGGACGACCCCAGTTTATCACCCAAGAGCCAACCCCACTGAGCGTCGCAACCAAGAACTGAAAAAAGGACTCCGTACACTTTTAGTGAACGATAGTCATCGTTCTTGGGATACGAAACTATCGTCGGTACTTTTCGCGATTCGGAACAGAACGAATGAGATGACAGGTTACTCACCGTCGGTTTTAGTCCTTGGTAGAGAAGGAAAAAGACCGGGCGATTGGGTCCTAAACCTTCAATCGACTGTCCCAATCGAACAATTTGACGAAGAGCGTCGGAGCCGCGAAAGAGTGGCCATGAATCTTCTGAAATCAGAAGGGTCCCCAATAACCCCTGAGAACTCAAAATTCAAAGTGGGCGATTGGGTGTATCACAAGGCGCACCCCCTTTCAAATGCCGATAAAGGATTTCACGCCGGATTTGCACCCAAATGGTCAGGTCCGGTGAGGTTGGCGAAGAAGATTGGAAGGGGAATATACCTAACCGATCAACGCCCACCAAAGAAACTCCATGTATCATGCATGAAACCCTCCGCTACCACCGATATACACACGAAAGAAACTAGCGATACTTGACCGACACGGGAAGTATAACAAACGTAATTATGTTGCTTATTGTTGTTACTAATTATATCGTGTTTGTCCCCCCCCCATTTCTGTTCTTTTTTTTCTCCCCTTTGTTTCAGCGCATCATGGCCAGCAGCCGACAGCCGAGCGCCGACCAAACCTTGCTGCAAGGACTAGCAGACCAAGTAATGGCGATGCAGCGGATGCTGAGCAGCAGAGGTGTGCGCTTTCCCAGCCATGCATTCAACACCGCTGACGAGGCCAATAACGCCTCCCCCGACGTCATTCGGAGAGACCCAGTCGCGTGGGCCCTCTACTCACGTGGCTGGCGGGACTGCATTGCCCTTCTGGCCACGACCCCCATCGGTAATCAGATACCGGTCGGTCCGCCGGTGACAACGGGGCCACATCGGCAACTCCAAGCCGGGCCCACCTACGGGCAACCTAGGGCACCACAGCCCAGGTCGACGGCTCCTCTCCACCAGCTACCACCACGGTCGGCAGCACCGCAGGTGGCGTCCAGGACGCCAACTCCTCCGGTACGCCCGTTCCATCGACCGACGACCGTCCAGGTGGGAAAGACGGTGCGTTTTGTCGGCAGCGGAAAGCCAGCGACGGCGGGACCTCCCAGGGCAAAGGGGACCGTCCCGAAAAAAACCAGAACCCCTTCGGCGAAGCGAAAGTCGGCTCTCCGTCTCCGGGCATTCCGTCAGGCGAAGAAGGAGCAGACAGCTCAACCCCAGAAGCCGACACCATTTACCTCGCAGCAGTTTAGACTGGAAAAACCGGACCATGGGGACGCCGGGCCATCTAGAGACGTGCGCGCCGAGGAACAGCCGACGAGCGACCCGATCCACCCCGAGGTCACCCCGGTGGAGGCCGCCGTCGACCCGCAACCCACTGTCTCAGCGGAAGAGGAAACCCCATCGCTGGAGCAGGAGCTCGAGGAGATGGCCGAAATGGACTGGACGAAGACGGACACCGAACCGGAAGACTTCCAGTCCTGTCCTACTAGCCCTATCGACAAGCCACTGTAGGGCGATCCGCCATACCGTAGTCCGCCATCGGTACCTTACAATAGGTCCTGAGGGCGAGTTGATAAGGGACTAATCCTTCTCGGCCCTGTTAGCTACACCACTACCCGACGGATTGACGGCTTGGCGGGGGAGGGTTGACACGGCCCGTGATACATATTACTAATAGGACGCCGCGCACTGCGGCGTACTATTAGTGATATGCCACGGGCCGCGACACTTTACCGCCACAATCCGTCCGGCAGACACGAACTGACTGGCTGACCACCACTCTCTACCTAGGGTGCAAAGTCCAGTTCGGACGCCGGCATAGCGCGGCGAATATAATGGGTAGCTAATCACTTCCCGATACGACGCGCGACCGACGACTTACCGTTTTCCCAACGTATTCCGTCCGCCCTCGTATCACCTAGAATTAATTCGACGCCTTATCCCGACTTAACTTCTAGCGACCCCCCCACGACTAGCCCGCTAGTTCGATCATTCCCTCCGAACACGGATCTACAAGTAGTGCTCAGCGGTAACATGTCGTGTCCAAAAAGCGTAGTAAGTGATATATGAAAATTCGTTTCTTACGAAGCCGGCAGTATTTAATGCATTTTCATGTGTCGCTTATAGGTGGATTTCAATCTCTTAACTATGGTATGGTAAGAATAAAATTGCAAAGGTCTCAGTACTACTTGAATAATTGAAAAGACTTTCTCCTGCTTAAACGAAGAATATTGCCAGGGATTCCTGGTGTTCATTGAAGTTGTTTAGGTCTTTGTGATAAGCTGGAATAATGCAACTTTTCGGAAATTGGTCGATGCCGGACAATTTTAACTACGTCTACCGTACCCCTGGCTTTAGTGGTTTACCTCAAAGGGCTCTCCTCCGAACACGGACTTACTAGTAGTGCTGGACGGAAACCTGTCATATCCGTAAATTGTAGTAAGTGATGTATGAATATTCGTTTCTTACGAAGCCGGCAGTATTTAATGCGTTTTCATGTGTCGCTTATAGGCGGATTTTATTCTCTTAACTATGGTATGGTAAGAATGAAATAGCGAAGGTCTCATTATTACTTAAATAATTGAAAAGACTTTCTACTGCTTAGGCGAAGAATATTGCCAGGGAATTCCTGGTGTTCATCGAAGTGGATTTGGTCTTTGTGATGAGCTGGAATGAGCAACTTTTCGAGAATCGGTCAATACCGACAGTTTCAACTACGTCTACCGTACCTTGGCTTTAGTGGTTTACCTCAAAGGGCTCTCCTACGAACACGGACTGGCTAGTAGTGCTCAGCGGTAACATGTCGTGTCCAAAAAGCGTTGTAAGTGATATATGAAAATTCGTTTTTTACGAAGCCGGCAGTATTTAATGCGTTTTCATGTGTCACTTATAGGCGGATTTCATTCTCTTAACTATGATATGGTAAGAATGAAATAGCGAAGGTCTCATTACTACTTGAATAATTGAAAAGACTTTCTACTGCTTGGGCGAAGAATATTGCCAGGGGATTCCTGGTGTTCATCAAAGTGGATTTGGTCTTTGTGATGAGCTAGAATGAGCAACTTTTCGAGAGTCGGTCGATGCCGGACAGTTTCAACTACGTCTACCGTACCTTGGCTTTAGTGGTTTACCTCAAAGGGCTCTCCTACGAACACGGACTGGCTAGTAGTGCTCAGCGGTAACATGTCGTGTCCAAAAAGCGTTGTAAGTGATATATGAAAATTCGTTTTTTTACGAAGCCGGCAGTATTTAATGCGTTTTCATGTGTCACTTATAGGCGGATTTCATTCTCTTAACTATGATATGGTAAGAATGAAATAGCGAAGGTCTCATTACTACTTGAATAATTGAAAAGACTTTCTACTGCTTAGGCGAAGAATATTGCCAGGGGATTCCTGGTGTTCATCAAAGTGGATTTGGTCTTTGTGATGAGCTGGAATGAGCAACTTTTCGAGAGTTGGTCGATGCCGGACAGTTTCATCTACGTCTACCGTACCCCTAAATTTATTGGTTTACCTCAAAGGGCTCCCTTCCGAACATGGACCGACTAGTAGTGCTCAGCGGTAACATGTCGTGTCCAAAAAGCGTAGTAAGTGATATATGAAAATTCGTTTCTTACGAAGCCGGCAGTATTTAATGCGTTTTCATGTGACACTTATAGGCGGATTTCATTCTCTTAACTATGATATGGTAAGAATGAAATAGCGAAGGTCTCATTATTACTTAAATAATTGAAAAGACTTTCTACTGCTTAGGCGAAGAATATTGCCAGGGAATTCCTGGTGTTCATCGAAGTGGATTTGGTCTTTGTGATGAGCTGGAATGAGCAACTTTTCGAGAATCGGTCAATACCGGACAGTTTCAACTACGTCTACCGTACCTTGGCTTTAGTGGTTTACCTCAAAGGGCTCTCCTACGAACACGGACTGGCTAGTAGTGCTCAGCGGTAACATGTCGTGTCCAAAAAGCGTTGTAAGTGATATATGAAAATTCGTTTTTTACGAAGCCGGCAGTATTTAATGCGTTTTCATGTGTCACTTATAGGCGGATTTCATTCTCTTAACTATGATATGGTAAGAATGAAATAGCGAAGGTCTCATTACTACTTGAATAATTGAAAAGACTTTCTACTGCTTAGGCGAAGAATATTGCCAGGGATTCCTGGTGTTCATCAAAGTGGATTTGGTCTTTGTGATGAGCTGGAATGAGCAACTTTTCGAGAGTTGGTCGATGCCGGACAGTTTCAACTAAATCTACCGTACCCCTGGATTTATTGGTTTACCTCAAAGGGCTCCCTTCCAAACACGGACCGACTAGTAGTGCTCAGCAATAACATGTCGTGTCCAAAAAGCGTAGTAAGTGATATATGAAAATTTGTTTCTTACGAAGCCGGCAGTATTTAATGCGTTTTCATGTGACACTTATAGGCGGATTTCATTCTCTTAACTATGATATGGTAAGAATGAAATAGCGAAGGTCTCATTACTACTTGAATAATTGAAAAGACTTTCTACTGCTTAGGCGAAGAATATTGCCAGGGGATTCCTGGTGTTCATCAAAGTGGATTTGGTCTTTGTGATGAGCTGAATGAGCAACTTTTCGAGAGTTGGTCGATGCCGGACAGTTTCAACTAAATCTACCGTACCCCTGGATTTATTGGTTTACCTCAAAGGGCTCCCTTCCAAACACGGACCGACTAGTAGTGCTCAGCAATAACATGTCGTGTCCAAAAAGCGTAGTAAGTGATATATGAAAATTTGTTTCTTACGAAGCCGGCAGTATTTAATGCGTTTTTCATGTGACACTTATAGGCGGATTTCATTCTCTTAACTATGATATGGTAAGAATGAAATAGCGAAGGTCTCATTATTACTTAAATAATTGAAAAGACTTTCTACTGCTTAGGCGAAGAATATTGCCAGGGAATTCCTGGTGTTCATCGAAGTGGATTTGGTCTTTGTGATGAGCTGGAATGAGCAACTTTTCGAGAATCGGTCAATACCGGACAGTTTCAACTACGTCTACCGTACCTTGGCTTTAGTGGTTTACCTCAAAGGCTCTCCTACGAACACGGACTGGCTAGTAGTGCTCAGCGGTAACATGTCGTGTCCAAAAAGCGTTGTAAGTGATATATGAAAATTCGTTTTTTACGAAGCCGGCAGTATTTAATGCGTTTTCATGTGTCACTTATAGGCGGATTTCATTCTCTTAACTATGATATGGTAAGAATGAAATAGCGAAGGTCTCATTACTACTTGAATAATTGAAAAGACTTTCTACTGCTTAGGCGAAGAATATTGCCAGGGGATTCCTGGTGTTCATCAAAGTGGATTTGGTCTTTGTGATGAGCTGGAATGAGCAACTTTTCGAGAGTTGGTCGATGCCGGACAGTTTCATCTACGTCTACCGTACCCCTAGATTTATTGGTTTACCTCAAAGGGCTCCCTTCCGAACACGGACCGACTAGTAGTGCTCAGCGGTAACATGTCGTGTCCAAAAAGCGTAGTAAGTGATATATGAAAATTCGTTTCTTACGAAGCCGGCAGTATTTAATGCGTTTTCATGTGTCACTTATAGGCGGATTTCATTCTCTTAACTATGATATGGTAAGAATGAAATAGCGAAGGTCTCATTATTACTTAAATAATTGAAAAGACTTTCTACTGCTTAGGCGAAGAATATTGCCAGGGAATTCCTGGTGTTCATCAAAGTGGATTTGGTCTTTGTGATGAGCTGGAATGAGCAACTTTTCGAGAGTTGGTCGATGCCGGACAGTTTCATCTACGTCTACCGTACCCCTAGATTTATTGGTTTACCTCAAAGGGCTCCCTTCCGAACACGGACCGACTAGTAGTGCTCAGCGGTAACATGTCGTGTCCAAAAAGCGTAGTAAGTGATATATGAAAATTCGTTTCTTACGAAGCCGGCAGTATTTAATGCGTTTTCATGTGTCACTTATAGGCGGATTTCATTCTCTTAACTATGATATGGTAAGAATGAAATAGCGAAGGTCTCATTATTACTTAAATAATTGAAAAGACTTTCTACTGCTTAAGCGAAGAATATTGCCAGGGAATTCCTGGTGTTCATCGAAGTGGATTTGGTCTTTGTGATGAGCTGGAATGAGCAACTTTTCGAGAATCGGTCAATACCGGACAGTTTCAACTACGTCTACCGTACCTTGGCTTTAGTGGTTTACCTCAAAGGGCTCTCCTACGAACACGGACTGGCTAGTAGTGCTCAGCGGTAACATGTCGTGTCCAAAAAGCGTTGTAAGTGATATATGAAAATTCGTTTTTTACGAAGCCGGCAGTATTTAATGCGTTTTCATGTGTCACTTATAGGCGGATTTCATTCTCTTAACTATGATATGGTAAGAATGAAATAGCGAAGGTCTCATTACTACTTGAATAATTGAAAAGACTTTCTACTGCTTAGGCGAAGAATATTGCCAGGGATTCCTGGTGTTCATCAAAGTGGATTTGGTCTTTGTGATGAGCTGGAATGAGCAACTTTTCGAGAGTTGGTCGATGCCGGACAGTTTCAACTAAATCTACCGTACCCCTGGATTTATTGGTTTACCTCAAAGGGCTCCCTTCCAAACACGGACCGACTAGTAGTGCTCAGCAATAACATGTCGTGTCCAAAAAGCGTAGTAAGTGATATATGAAAATTTGTTTCTTACGAAGCCGGCAGTATTTAATGCGTTTTCATGTGACACTTATAGGCGGATTTCATTCTCTTAACTATGATATGGTAAGAATGAAATAGCGAAGGTCTCATTATTACTTAAATAATTGAAAAGACTTTCTACTGCTTAGGCGAAGAATATTGCCAGGGAATTCCTGGTGTTCATCGAAGTGGATTTGGTCTTTGTGATGAGCTGGAATGAGCAACTTTTCGAGAATCGGTCAATACCGGACAGTTTCAACTACGTCTACCGTACCTTGGCTTTAGTGGTTTACCTCAAAGGGCTCTCCTACGAACACGGACTGGCTAGTAGTGCTCAGCGGTAACATGTCGTGTCCAAAAAGCGTTGTAAGTGATATATGAAAATTCGTTTTTTACGAAGCCGGCAGTATTTAATGCGTTTTCATGTGTCACTTATAGGCGGATTTCATTCTCTTAACTATGATATGGTAAGAATGAAATAGCGAAGGTCTCATTACTACTTGAATAATTGAAAAGACTTTCTACTGCTTAGGCGAAGAATATTGCCAGGGGATTCCTGGTGTTCATCAAAGTGGATTTGGTCTTTGTGATGAGCTGGAATGAGCAACTTTTCGAGAGTTGGTCGATGCCGGACAGTTTCATCTACGTCTACCGTACCCCTAAATTTATTGGTTTACCTCAAAGGGCTCCCTTCCGAACATGGACCGACTAGTAGTGCTCAGCGGTAACATGTCGTGTCCAAAAAGCGTAGTAAGTGATATATGAAAATTCGTTTCTTACGAAGCCGGCAGTATTTAATGCGTTTTCATGTGTCACTTATAGGCGGATTTCATTCTCTTAACTATGATATGGTAAGAATGAAATAGCGAAGGTCTCATTATTACTTAAATAATTGAAAAGACTTTCTACTGCTTAGGCGAAGAATATTGCCAGGGAATTCCTGGTGTTCATCGAAGTGGATTTGGTCTTTGTGATGAGCTGGAATGAGCAACTTTTCGAGAATCGGTCAATACCGGACAGTTTCAACTACGTCTACCGTACCTTGGCTTTAGTGGTTTACCTCAAAGGGCTCTCCTACGAACACGGACTGGCTAGTAGTGCTCAGCGGTAACATGTCGTGTCCAAAAAGCGTTGTAAGTGATATATGAAAATTCGTTTTTTACGAAGCCGGCAGTATTTAATGCGTTTTCATGTGTCACTTATAGGCGGATTTCATTCTCTTAACTATGATATGGTAAGAATGAAATAGCGAAGGTCTCATTACTACTTGAATAATTGAAAAGACTTTCTACTGCTTAGGCGAAGAATATTGCCAGGGGATTCCTGGTGTTCATCAAAGTGGATTTGGTCTTTGTGATGAGCTAGAATGAGCAACTTTTCGAGAGTTGGTCGATGCCGGACAGTTTCAACTACATCTACCGTACCCCTGGATTTATTGGTTTACCTCAAAGGGCTCCCTCCCAAACACGGACCGACTAGTAGTGCTCAGCGGTAACATGTCGTGTCCAAAAAGCGTAGTAAGTGATATATGAAAATTTGTTTCTTACGAAGCCGGCAGTATTTAATGCGTTTTCATGTGTCACTTATAGGCGGATTTCATTCTCTTAACTATGATATGGTAAGAATGAAATAGCGAAGGTCTCATTACTACTTGAATAATTGAAAAGACTTTCTACTGCTTAGGCGAAGAATATTGCCAGGGGATTCCTGGTGTTCATCAAAGTGGATTTGGTCTTTGTGATGAGCTGGAATGAGCAACTTTTCGAGAGTTGGTCGATGCCGGACAGTTTCAACTAAATCTACCGTACCCCTGGATTTATTGGTTTACCTCAAAGGGCTCCCTTCCAAACACGGACCGACTAGTAGTGCTCAGCAATAACATGTCGTGTCCAAAAAGCGTAGTAAGTGATATATGAAAATTTGTTTCTTACGAAGCCGGCAGTATTTAATGCGTTTTCATGTGACACTTATAGGCGGATTTCATTCTCTTAACTATGATATGGTAAGAATGAAATAGCGAAGGTCTCATTATTACTTAAATAATTGAAAAGACTTTCTACTGCTTAGGCGAAGAATATTGCCAGGGAATTCCTGGTGTTCATCGAAGTGGATTTGGTCTTTGTGATGAGCTGGAATGAGCAACTTTTCGAGAATCGGTCAATACCGGACAGTTTCAACTACGTCTACCGTACCTTGGCTTTAGTGGTTTACCTCAAAGGGCTCTCCTACGAACACGGACTGGCTAGTAGTGCTCAGCGGTAACATGTCGTGTCCAAAAAGCGTTGTAAGTGATATATGAAAATTCGTTTTTTACGAAGCCGGCAGTATTTAATGCGTTTTCATGTGTCACTTATAGGCGGATTTCATTCTCTTAACTATGATATGGTAAGAATGAAATAGCGAAGGTCTCATTACTACTTGAATAATTGAAAAGACTTTCTACTGCTTAGGCGAAGAATATTGCCAGGGAATTCCTGGTGTTCATCGAAGTGGATTTGGTCTTTGTGATGAGCTGGAATGAGCAACTTTTCGAGAATCGGTCAATACCGGACAGTTTCAACTACGTCTACCGTACCTTGGCTTTAGTGGTTTACCTCAAAGGGCTCTCCTACGAACACGGACTGGCTAGTAGTGCTCAGCGGTAACATGTCGTGTCCAAAAAGCGTTGTAAGTGATATATGAAAATTCGTTTTTTACGAAGCCGGCAGTATTTAATGCGTTTTCATGTGTCACTTATAGGCGGATTTCATTCTCTTAACTATGATATGGTAAGAATGAAATAGCGAAGGTCTCATTACTACTTGAATAATTGAAAAGACTTTCTACTGCTTAGGCGAAGAATATTGCCAGGGGATTCCTGGTGTTCATCAAAGTGGATTTGGTCTTTGTGATGAGCTGGAATGAGCAACTTTTCGAGAGTTGGTCGATGCCGGACAGTTTCAACTAAATCTACCGTACCCCTGGATTTATTGGTTTACCTCAAAGGGCTCCCTTCCAAACACGGACCGACTAGTAGTGCTCAGCAATAACATGTCGTGTCCAAAAAGCGTAGTAAGTGATATATGAAAATTTGTTTCTTACGAAGCCGGCAGTATTTAATGCGTTTTCATGTGACACTTATAGGCGGATTTCATTCTCTTAACTATGATATGGTAAGAATGAAATAGCGAAGGTCTCATTATTACTTAAATAATTGAAAAGACTTTCTACTGCTTAGGCGAAGAATATTGCCAGGGAATTCCTGGTGTTCATCGAAGTGGATTTGGTCTTTGTGATGAGCTGGAATGAGCAACTTTTCGAGAATCGGTCAATACCGGACAGTTTCAACTACGTCTACCGTACCTTGGCTTTAGTGGTTTACCTCAAAGGGCTCTCCTACGAACACGGACTGGCTAGTAGTGCTCAGCGGTAACATGTCGTGTCCAAAAAGCGTTGTAAGTGATATATGAAAATTCGTTTTTTACGAAGCCGGCAGTATTTAATGCGTTTTCATGTGTCACTTATAGGCGGATTTCATTCTCTTAACTATGATATGGTAAGAATGAAATAGCGAAGGTCTCATTACTACTTGAATAATTGAAAAGACTTTCTACTGCTTAGGCGAAGAATATTGCCAGGGGATTCCTGGTGTTCATCAAAGTGGATTTGGTCTTTGTGATGAGCTGGAATGAGCAACTTTTCGAGAGTTGGTCGATGCCGGACAGTTTCATCTACGTCTACCGTACCCCTAAATTTATTGGTTTACCTCAAAGGGCTCCCTTCCGAACATGGACCGACTAGTAGTGCTCAGCGGTAACATGTCGTGTCCAAAAAGCGTAGTAAGTGATATATGAAAATTCGTTTCTTACGAAGCCGGCAGTATTTAATGCGTTTTCATGTGTCACTTATAGGCGGATTTCATTCTCTTAACTATGATATGGTAAGAATGAAATAGCGAAGGTCTCATTATTACTTAAATAATTGAAAAGACTTTCTACTGCTTAGGCGAAGAATATTGCCAGGGAATTCCTGGTGTTCATCGAAGTGGATTTGGTCTTTGTGATGAGCTGGAATGAGCAACTTTTCGAGAATCGGTCAATACCGGACAGTTTCAACTACGTCTACCGTACCTTGGCTTTAGTGGTTTACCTCAAAGGGCTCTCCTACGAACACGGACTGGCTAGTAGTGCTCAGCGGTAACATGTCGTGTCCAAAAAGCGTTGTAAGTGATATATGAAAATTCGTTTTTTACGAAGCCGGCAGTATTTAATGCGTTTTCATGTGTCACTTATAGGCGGATTTCATTCTCTTAACTATGATATGGTAAGAATGAAATAGCGAAGGTCTCATCACTACTTGAATAATTGAAAAGACTTTCTACTGCTTAGGCGAAGAATATTGCCAGGGATTCCTGGTGTTCATCAAAGTGGATTTGGTCTTTGTGATGAGCTAGAATGAGCAACTTTTCGAGAGTTGGTCGATGCCGGACAGTTTCAACTACATCTACCGTACCCCTGGATTTATTGGTTTACCTCAAAGGGCTCCCTCCCAAACACGGACCGACTAGTAGTGCTCAGCGATAACATGTCGTGTCCAAAAAGCGTAGTAAGTGATATATGAAAATTTGTTTCTTACGAAGCCGGCAGTATTTAATGCGTTTTCATGTGACACTTATAGGCGGATTTCATTCTCTTAACTATGATATGGTAAGAATGAAATAGCGAAGGTCTCATTTCTACTTGATTAATTGAAAAGACTTTCTGCTGCTTAGGCGAAGAATATTGCCATGGAATTCCTGGTATTCATCAAAGTGGATTTGGTGTTTGTGATGAGCTGGAATGAGCAACTTTTTGAGAATTGGTTGACACGGTGATACATATTACTAATAGGACGCCGCGCACTGCGGCGTACTATTAGTGATATGCCACGGGCCGCGACACTTTACCGCCACAATCCGTCCGGCAGACACGAACTGACCGGCTGACCACCACTCTCTACCTAGGGTGCAAAGTCCAGTTCGGACGCCGGCATAGCGCGGCGAATATAATGGGTAGCTAATCACTTCCCGATACGACGAGCGACCGACGACTTACCGTTTTCCCAACGTATTCCGTCCGGCCTCGTATCACCTAGAATTAGTTCGACGCCTTATCCCGACTTAACTTCTAGCGACCCCCCCACGACTAGCCCGCTAGTTCGATCATTCCGGATCCGTCCGCGTTTTTGTAAACTTTAATTTTAAACCTATTTTATATATTGCGTGGTCGAACAATAAACAGTGTTTACGCCGCAACCCCGTGTTGAACTTATTGACTTAACCCCAACCCGTGAGTTGCGTCCACACACGACTGCGTCAATAACTGGCTCCCCGAAGGAAAATCACCCTTTCTCCCGTTTCCAGCTCCAGTACAGGTACATTACTTATACGCTTGCTTCCGGGAAACCGCCTGCTTAAAATAATTATTCTTAATTAATTAATTTTTTTTTTTTTTTCTTCTCTTTCTCCCTTAAAGTAAAATAATTAAACTCAAACTGAGTCGAGTTAGGTTAGCTTAAGCAGCGACAGGCAAACAGAAAAAAAAGTTTTTCCGAATTGGTGACCAAAATAGCTGAGGCACACACACAACCGTAGGCGATTTACTACGATAAAGCGATTAACCGCTATCACCGTAGCCGCCTTCAGCTGACACCGTCGAACGCTAATCATAATCTGTAAACACATTTATGTTGTTGCGCTATATCTATGTGTTTACAGTAGGCGAATAGTGAAAAGAAACACGCTGAGTAATAATATAATTTTTAGTTTGCTGTGAAGCCCCTTTTTGTTTTTTCTGCTCTTGTTCTCGACTTGCCTTTTCTTCTTCTAAAATTTTTGTTTTTTTTTTTGTTTGTGTTAAAGTGCTGCGAAAATACTGTAGTGAAATAATAACCGCCTCAGTACGCAGTAACTTCAATAGCTCAAAATCTGTTTTCCTAAACGAAAATTTTTGATTTGTTTATTACCTTTTTTTTTTCCCCCTCGACTACTGAGACAAATTATTTATTTATTTATTTGTTTTTTTTCTTGTCATTATTTTCGGTTTTTTTTTTTTCGAACCGTTGACGACAGTTAACTACCGTCACGCGTATCGCCGACGACACTAAACAACGGGTTTCGGAAAAATTTAAATCTAGTGTTTAACATTGTTTTTTTTTTACCACACTAATTTTTCCTGCTGTCTTGAAATATTATTGGTGGTATTATTTCTTTTTTTTTTCCCTCCTCGTCCCAAAGTACTTTTTTTTATTCGCTCTCCTTAAAATATTGTATTGATGTTACTATCTATGCCTTTTTCTTCTTCTTATAACCGTCGAATATAAGTTGATTGTAGTTGCGCGTATCGCCGACACCAACGGACGACTGGTTTAGAAGAAAGAAAAATAAGGTCGGATGTAACATTATATAATATACCTAATATTATAACGTTTATATCATTTTTTTCCCCTCTTTCCCCCCCCCCCCCAATATTCCGTCCTTTTCCCCTATTATTATTATTATTTTTTTTTTCTCCTCTTCTTACTCCCATTACTCTAATTACTACTGTAATCATTCTTGTAGTGGTTTTATATACCTGTTGACACAAACGCTGATTTCCGTCGCGCACATCGTTGGCGCCAACAGCCAACAGGGTATATAAAAAAAAAATAAAAAATAAAAAAAAAACAATTGATTAATTATAAATTAATAAAATAATTTTTCAAAAAAAAAAAAAAGAGAACCCTCTCATAAAATTTGTCTCACCTAGTCGTTTTCCTGCTATTTATTAATTTAAAATGGACAGCAAACTACTAATGAATATGAGTAAAACCGAACTCATGCGCGAATGTGCCTATCGTGGTTTATCATACAACGGGACGCGAAACGATTTATTGGTTATGTTGGAGGGGCACATAAGAGATGCGGGTAGTGATCCGAACTCAACTCTCCTGCCACCTCGTCCGCCCATTGATGATTTGACTCTTGACGAATCATCAGTGGCGGATGCGAACAGGGGCGGAACAATTAATAGCGAAAACGCTAACGCAAATATCACGATACACCGTGAGCCCGCTGTTATAAATGGAGTTGTGAGTAATATGTTATTCGACTCGAATACAGAAGAACTACAACCACCACAAAATAACAGATCGATGCTATCATCTCAGCCTCCTCCACTTAATCCAATTTCGGAAATGTTCGACGACCTCCGTGTGGTAAACACAATCCAAACAGCTAGCACCCAGATAGGCGATATAAATCGTGACATCCGCCTTCAGGCTCTGCTAACCCGTATGGAGATCCGAATTTCCGAATTAGAAATGTCGGTATTACGGTACCGCCATGAGGAAGTGAGAAACGAGGAACGCTTTCGTCGAATTAAGTCCTGTTTACGCGCTGCGAACATTAACATCGATGACGACATCGACGACCCTCTTATCACACATCCCCGGTCTTCTAATATTCGGCTCGATCAAGACGCACCAATAGGACCGCGCGGTTATACCGAAAGAGAAAGCAACCGGCTGCCCGATGGCCTAGTCGACCGTTTAAGCTCTCTCGAAATCGCGAACGAACGGTTTACCCCTAGCGCACAACAGCCGAATAGGGACCGCCGACGCGAAAACGTCCGTTTTCAATGCGATCCCCCACCAAACCAAACTTTCGCTCGCGATCATTTCAACGAAAGCTTCCAGTCGAATCGTCTCCACCCCGGCGGAGACTATGACTATGACCGTAGAAATTACGCCGAAAGTACAATCTTTCCCAGATCTGGCCCTACGTCGAAAATCAACTCCAGTGATCATTATTACAACGCTGGAGTGGGCAATCATGAGAGATCGATCCTTATACCGTTAAATGACCTCACCGCCGCCCGTGCTTCTTTCCCCGAATTTTCCGGGGCCAAAGAAGAAGACCCGGTCGAGTTTCTCGACAGTACCGAATGTATTTTGCGACAATCGAAAATACACCGCTCGTCGTGGGTTAGGGCCGTTGAGCCGCAGCTGAAGGGCGCCGCCGAGAGTTGGTGGAAGCCCATGAGAGTCCTTAAGTTATCTTGGACCGAGTTTCGCGGCGAACTAGCCGAGAGATTCGATAATTCCGACCTTCAGGCCCACTTATTGGCCGAAATTTTGTCAGTACGACAAGGTGCAAACCAACGTCTGACCGATTTCGTGCTACATAAGAACCAGCTGACGTGCCGAGTGCGCTCTCCGATGTCGGAAGCGCAAATAGTGAGTACGATTATCGGTCTCATGCGCGATGAATTCCGCACTCATTTACGGCTTCAACAACCCACTAACTTCGTAGACCTAAGGCGAATCGCACATGTTTTAGACAGCACTACCCCCACAACACGCCTCAGGTCCATGCGAGCAGGTACCAACCCCGGCCTAACATAAACCCTCCCAATAACGGGGAAAACAACCAAAACGCCCGCAGACCGAATACGGACCGAACGCGCAATCGAGACCCCCTTCACCGTGTCTTACATGCGGGGGCAATCATTGGCACCGCTTCTGTCCGAACAACTCGGGAAACGGCGGGGGAGCCCAGGGACACTAGTCCATCCCACCGGCTCCTCACTCCAGTTCCACAACACTAACTCCTTAAATGCTCGAAATGTGCCCACCCTGATTCAACAGTCCGATGTGGTCACGCCAGCATTTAAACAAGGGGACATAGTAGTTGACAAACCCGGCAATACTCAAAGTGCACCGACCAATAGCCCAATACCCCTCTTCTCCGAAGTCCAGAACCCACTGACAGTGACCCTTTCCGCAGTGGGGACGAAGGTAAAGGAGAACGGCACCACACATCACCGGTGTTCTACCCATAAGCAATTGGTGCACTTAGCGATCCCCTCAGACATGCCCATAGATGATATACTCCCTACGGGCTCTGAAAATAAAAACACACCTAAAAGTAACCACGCCGAAGTGGACAGAACCATAGAGAATCTGCTAGCAGTGAATGAGTTCGAGGTTCCTAATCAGTTCTTAGAACACCCACTTCAAAACAGCTCTAAGACGTTTATCCATAAGGTAGCGACTAAAACACGCCCTGAATCAATCCCCACCCCTGCCGTTGAATTAGAATTCAAAACTGGCGTCGTTACCGCACTTTTAGATTCACAAGCGCAAAAATCATATGTAAGACCGGACATAGCAAACAAGTTTGGAACTCCCCTCAATGGACTACCCTCTATTGTACGAATGGCCGACGGACACACGAAGAACACTCGTGGGTCTTCGTCATTCGAACCTAAGATAGCTGATCTTAATATATCTTTTAGGGCCTCCATCTTAGACGACTTGTGCTGCGATATCCTCCTAGGACATGACTTCCTCGTCGAGAACGAAGTCTCTTGGGACTACTCCGCATGTACAATTCACTTAGGTGCTAACAGACGCACAACAGCTTGTTGGCGAGGCTCACCAACTCCCTGCCCTACAGAACCAGACCTTTCTGAAGTCGAAATTTCGGGCGATCCCACCTCACACGACCGCATAAAACGAATATTGCTACAATACCCAAACGTTTTTAGCGGGAATATAGGCCGCACGAAACTTATCGAGCACGAAATCCGACTCAAAAACCGCACTCCTATCGCGCTTAAACCATATCCATACCCTGTAGAGAAACAAAACTCTATAGACAGTATGATACGCGATATGGAGGAACAAGGCCTAGTCGAACCGAGCACATCGCCCTGGGCCGCCCCTATAGTCTTAGCCAAAAAAAAAGACGGGTCCCCCCGACTCTGTATAGACTATAGACGTTTAAACGAGGTCACCAAATCAGACGCTTACCCCATGCCGCATTTGAACGAAATGATTAGAAACATGCGGGGGGCGAAAGTATTTAGCGTTTTGGACTTAAAATCTGGCTACTGGTAGGTCTCCCTAAGTCCAAGTGCGCGTAGATACACTGCATTCAGAACGCGAAGAGGACTCTTTCATTTCAGAGTACTTCCGTTCGGCTTAAAGAATTCCCCTATGACGTTTGTGAGGTTAATGAACGAGGTACTTAGAGGATATTTAGATGAATTCGTTCAGGTATACTTGGATGATATAGTAATATTTTCCAATAACTTGCCCGACCACTTAGACCATCTCTCGAAAGTTCTCGAACGGCTCGAACGTCATGGACTAACGTGTCATCCTAAGAAATGCAAATTAGGAACTCCCGAAATTTCATTTTTGGGGCACTTAGTTCAGCGGGAATTCAAAAACAACCGGAGAAATTATCAGCGATCAGAGACTTTCCGATACCACGGAAAGTTAAAGATCTACGTAGGTTCTTAGACGTATGTAATTGGTATAGTCAATTTGTCGACAACTACTCCGACACGATTGAACCTCTAACCCGCCTATTAGGACATGGGGTAAAATGGCGATGGGAAAGGATAGAACAAGACGCCTTTAATCAAATAAAGAATGCTTTGTACCATTCCCCAAAGTTATCTTCTCCCGACTACGAACGCCCGTTCTGTCTGCAAACTGATGCAAGCGACATAGGCGTTGGTGCTATTCTCTTCCAAAGGGGTGACAGCCCGGAGGAAAGAAGAGTCATCGCCTACGCGAGTAAAAAGTTGAGCGATACTCAGAAACGATACGCTGCGGTCGAACGCGAATGCTTAGCGATAATTTGGGCAACCGATAAATTCAGAATTTATCTCGAGTCGGGCCCATTCGAGCTATACACCGATAACTCCGCGTTGACATGGCTTCACAGAGCCAAAGACAAAAATGCTAAATTAACCCGGTGGGCAATCCAGCTAGGTAATTTAGACTTCCACACGACACATGTCCCAGGGGCCCAGAACCAGGCGCCTGACATGCTGTCGAGACATCCGACTCCGGGCCCCCCCGTAGACAAGGAGGCGCTCGATGAAAATCTTATAGGTGTCCCGACCCTGACACGCTCCAGACATGTAGGTGATACCCCCGATAACATTTTCACCGTTACCGATTCACCAACAGACTCTGTCGACACACCCTTCTCCTTGTCTTTATTGAAAACTTGGCAGACAAGGGATCAGGCCGTGAAATCTATCATAGATTCCGTGAACAATGACTCCCCTGCAAACAATACCAGACAAGCGACCCCCAACTCGAAGGACTTCTTCTTAGTTGACGACCTTCTAAGAAAGCGAATCGGTACGAAAAATGGAATTGAACTGAAACCAATCGTGATCCCCACTTCTAATGCGCCACAGGTAATTTGGAAGTATCACGATCACTACCTTTCCAACCATCCTGGGTGGAAAGAGACTTATAGGGCGGTTCGAGAACGGTTTTACTGGCGAGGTCTAAAGAATCAAGTTAGGCTCTATGTCAAGTCTTGTCACATTTGCGCGTGCACTAAGCCTCTTAACGCCAAGGCGGAAGACCCTCTTTCGACTAGAAAACCGCGACAACCCTGGGAGGTCATCAGTATCGATCTCATGGGCCCTTATCCGAGAACCGGACGGGGCAAAACATGCATACTGGTGGCCACCGATTGCTTTAGTAGATGGGTCGAAGCTTACCCCTTAGGGTCCGCCACTACTAAAGTTATCACACAAACACTCGAGCGCGAATTCTTTGCGCGCTACGGCTATCCCCGTGTGTGCCTCAGTGACAATGGCCCCCAATTCACATCGAATGAAATGCTCAAAGCACTCGAGCGATGGGGGGGGGTGGGTTGGACGACCCCAGTTTATCACCCAAGAGCCAACCCCACTGAGCGTCGCAACCAAGAACTGAAAAAAGGACTCCGTACACTTTTAGTGAACGATAGTCATCGTTCTTGGGATACGAAACTATCGTCGGTACTTTTCGCGATTCGGAACAGAACGAATGAGATGACAGGTTACTCACCGTCGGTTTTAGTCCTTGGTAGAGAAGGAAAAAGACCGGGCGATTGGGTCCTAAACCTTCAATCGACTGTCCCAATCGAACAATTTGACGAAGAGCGTCGGAGCCGCGAAAGAGTGGCCATGAATCTTCTGAAATCAGAAGGGTCCCCAATAACCCCTGAGAACTCAAAATTCAAAGTGGGCGATTGGGTGTATCACAAGGCGCACCCCCTTTCAAATGCCGATAAAGGATTTCACGCCGGATTTGCACCCAAATGGTCAGGTCCGGTGAGGTTGGCGAAGAAGATTGGAAGGGGAATATACCTAACCGATCAACGCCCACCAAAGAAACTCCATGTATCATGCATGAAACCCTCCGCTACCACCGATATACACACGAAAGAAACTAGCGATACTTGACCGACACGGGAAGTATAACAAACGTAATTATGTTGCTTATTGTTGTTACTAATTATATCGTGTTTGTCCCCCCCCCCATTTCTGTTCTTTTTTTTCTCCCCTTTGTTTCAGCGCATCATGGCCAGCAGCCGACAGCTGAGCGCCGACCAAACCTTGCTGCAAGGACTAGCAGACCAAGTAATGGCGATGCAGCGGATGCTGAGCAGCAGAGGTGTGCGCTTTCCCAGCCATGCATTCGACACCGCTGACGAGGCCAAAACGCCTCCCCCGACGTCATTCGGAGAGACCCAGTCGCGTGGGCCCTCTACTCACGTGGCTGGCGGGACTGCATTGCCCTTCTGGCCACGACCCCCATCGGTAATCAGATACCGGTCGGTCCGCCGGTGACAACGGGCCACATCGGCAACTCCAAGCCGGGCCCACCTACGGGCAACCTAGGGCACCACAGCCCAGGTCGACGGCTCCTCTCCACCAGCTACCACCACGGTCGGCAGCACCGCAGGTGGCGTCCAGGACGCCAACTCCTCCGGTACGCCCGTTCCATCGACCGACGACCGTCCAGGTAGGAAAGACGGTGCGTTTTGTCGGCAGCGGAAAGCCAGCGACGGCGGGACCTCCCAGGGCAAAGGGGACCGTCCCGAAAAAACCCAGAACCCCTTCGGCGAAGCGAAAGTCGGCTCTCCGTCTCCGGGCATTCCGTCAGGCGAAGAAGGAGCAGACAGCTCAACCCCAGAAGCCGACACCATTTACCTCTCAGCAATATAGACTGGTAAAAC